>NC_136699.1:6159306-6164306 GCF_947650265.1 Symphodus melops | reverse complement strand
TTTGTCATCTCTTTCACCTTGTCCATCACTATCTCTCTCCCTCTCTCTCACACACACACATATACACACACTCAAACTTGCACACACTTCAAAAAGGGATGACAGAGTATTTCATCCATCTCTTGTGAGTTTTAGTTCACAGACGGTGAGATTTGAAGGGCGAGGAGAGTGTGGAGAGTTCAGTGAACAGAAGACTCAATCAGCTGAAGCTTTTTTCATGAGAACTGCTTGCACTCATACAGCACTGCTTTGTGCTTTTATATGTTGGTGTTTGTGTGTGTCTGTGTGTGTGTTTGTGTGCGTGTAAAATAAAGCTACATACACAGAGCACACTGCAGTTTACCCCTAACCCCTTCAACATTAATCTCACAACGAGATTAAACATTTCTCTTTTTAATTCTTGTTTCTTGATTTACCAAACATCTCACTAATTGAATTAACAACACTAAATTACCCACAATCCTTGTGGTGCAAACAACATTGACCTTCCTGGTTTGTTATTTTAAGAAAATGATTAAACTAAGGAGAGAAAGACGGTCAAACAAAGTCATAAAACACTGGATTTTCTACCCAAACAAAATCATTCCAGCAAGCTTAAAGGACATTAAAGAAATGTGTTTTTATCCTTTAAAAATGTACACATGGTCAACATTTGTATGTAATGACTCCTCAGTATAAAAATATGTTAGACTGTTTACATTTTTTTTAAATATTTTGAATCAAGCAACAACGAAATTAATCGGGAAAATCAACCTTTTGAATATCACAAGAATCCACTGAGGAGAAACAGTAATTATACACAGAAGAAAAGAGTCGCTGTAGGTCTACAGGAACCCTGGTTGGTTAGTTTGTGATATTTTGTGATTCTCTGAGGTCATATTAGATCAAAATTAACTGTTTAAAACACCAACAAAGACTCAATAAGCATGAACAACCTTACAAATTGAGTCAACGGTAAACCGGCAACATCAATGTTTATGCAAGATAAAATCCTGCTTTTTGTTAATGGAGTCTGGTGGTTTTGAAGAAATTCATTTCAAAGCTGATGTTATTTTCAGAAAAAGAAAAAAAAATCCTCTTACACCTTTGTAAACAACAAGGACTTTTTACAGCATTTGATGAACACCCTCATTTAAAAAACACAGTTTAGAAAGATCCATTACAGTAGAAATACCTCCATAATGTTCTTGAGTAAAGGTACTTAGTTACTCTACATCACTGCTCCTGGGTGCTGTGTGTGATTAATGAGGCTGACTGAATCGTGTTTCCGGCTCAGTAACCATCACAATATGTCAACAACAGAAGTGTGACATCTGTTTATAGTCTTGAAATATGTTCCTGTATTAAACTAAACACTGGATGTATTAATAGATGAGGGATTATTGGGAATAAGTGGATTAACTGTGACATGTTCCCTGTATTTTTCTCTCAATTCTCATTAATAACAGCTGCAGGAGCATTGAATGCAAACTCTTTAGCATAATAACAGCAGTGCGTTCTCTGTGTGTATGTGTGCATAAATGTGAATACAAACCGAACACACACGCACAGTCAGTCATCCTGTAAGTTTCTCCTTCACTTCCATCTTCTCCTCTGCACGCCTCATTCACCCCCGTTCATACATGGAGGTCATAAATCAAAGCAACTCTGAGGACGTCTGCAGCTCACTGACTCCACATGTGAGTGTGCGTTAGTGCGTGTGTCTGTATGTGTGTGTGCAGGTAGGCGCCTGAGGGAGGTAAGGCTCCATATGCATGCATGTGTTGCAATAAATGTGTGCATGTGAACGGTAAAAATAGTCACAGCAGGGGGAGCGAGGAGGGGACGTGTTCAGGTTGGACTCGATTGTCTGGAAACAATAGAGGGAAGGAAAAGGCTGACGGACTGAGCAAGGATTCTTCTTCTTTGGGTATAAACTGAAAGACGTCTAAATAAAGTCAAACAATTTAACAGAAACAGGAAGGAAAACCTGACGTAAACAAAGCTGCTTACAAATGAATAAAGTTGATGTCACATTAATTTCTATCAGATGGATGCACCTGGAGACACGCAGCTGATTCATACTCTGTAACTCATCTGGTATGCACATTATATTGAAAGATAATAGAAAATGCCGTTTACTGCATATGTCATACTTAATAAGGTCTATTTTCAGAAAACAACTTTTAGTACACTGTCAGTTCACATCCGTAGAGGTATGTCATATTTCTTTACATTAACCTGAGCTATTGTTGCTGCTTGGTGAAGATCTTATCAAGCTTAGGTTAAAGACGCTATTGTACATCTGGGGGTTAAATAAAAATGTAAATATGACATTTGCCATGAAATAAAATAAACCCCTTTACAGTTAAGAACATTTAGCTTGTGTGAGTGAAAAGTGCTCATATGCTAATTTTAGGTTTATTTCCTCAGAGTTTTAATGCTAAACACACCTTCTGAAAGTTTTTTATTCACATGCTATTAGGTAGAAGACTTTATCAAAAAGTCCCTAATGTGAACAGCTTGTGGTTAACACACCGCCTGTTTTCCATATTCCAGTGTGATCCAGCCATTAGAAGCTAACAGCTAGCAGAAGTCCAGTTAGCTTGCTCCAGGTGGTTTTGTCCCTTGTTGGCCAGTGGACTAGTGGCATGTTAGCCAGTTAGCCATCGGGCTTTATAGAAACAGACGTCTCTACAGGAACGAGATGGACACAAGCCAGAGTTCATTAGCATCCAGTCTGGATTAGCTGCTAGCTTGCCAAGGCCGCTGCTGCTAGCCAAAAGAGACAACAAGCCCATAGGGAACGACTGGACAGGCTAGTGCTAACGCTAACGCCAAATCTAATCAGTAGCAGGCAGGAGGAGAGAGAGAGAGAAAGATGGCAGCAGGACAGCAGCAGCTTCCTCCTGAATCACAATGAATAGACACTCATCTTCATGAAGTCAATAAAAGCAGAGAGAGAGTCAGAGAGAAAAAAAAGGACAAGGAGTGCTCATACAAATCAATCAACGAAGCATATTGTGGACAAACTCCACTTAAAACAGGTTGGAAAATAAAAATAAAAAACACTTCACTTTACCAGATCCGTGCTGGACGAAACAAATAATGGCAACGTTTACTGTGTCCATCAATAGCATGTTATCATCTTTATCCAATGTATCTTCACCTGACTTGTCTTTGCAAGCAAAGAACTCAGGAAATAAAAGGAGGCTGACTACCCATGCAGGCCCAAAGAGGGGAAGGGACCCCAAAATAAATACATAGTTATTGTTTGAATATGCTTCTTGCTCTCTCATTAATGTATCCAGGGTAACTTAGCAGATGAATAAACATGATTCTTCACTTAGTTTTTAAGTTATAGTTCATTTGAAGTTGTCACAAGACTAGCTTTTTAAACTTTGATACCAAAATCAATCAATATGATTACCTGTTTAAATACCATGGAAACCAAAAATGAAGTCATCTGCAACCTTTTGCACAACTATCTGCTCAAATCTTTATGCCAATAAGCTAACCCCAGTGTGACTAAATCTCCATTTTGAACACGCACTTGGAGTTTTTTGCACATTCAACTATCTTGTGAATTAGTTGTGTACCAAATAGTTTTTTTTCTGATAAAATTGGTGATGCTTCACCAAGGGGTTAGTCACAACTTCTGCAAGTTACGGATCATATAATGCTGTGTTGAGCTGCAAAACAATTACATATTACGTTTGAGGGTAAGATAGAGACTGAAATCAAACTTGATTAAACAACTCGACCCAAAGTAGATGTGAAGAACTAAAGGACAAATGGATTTAGTGATAAAAGGGCAGAGATGGAGATTAATTTCAGAAACTCATTAAGAAATTGAAAGGTACACATGACATTAATGAGGGTCAGAAATAAGTACAGTGAGGGCAGAAGTTAGTGATCCAAGTAAAATGAATGAATCTTTTATGAGACACTTCCTTCATGCCAACCATAAAATGTGCAGAGCAGCAGAGCAGGACCTGCACTGTACTCTGACCCCCCTCTGTGCGTGGCCTTTAACCCAGTTTAACCTGCAGACTCGCTGATGAACATAAACACAACAACAACCTCCAACCTGCAGCAGGGGCTCTGCTCTATGTGTGTGTGCCAGCCGCTCACCTTTGGCTCAATGAGCAGGTGTGAAATGAGGTCAAACACACACAGACACAGACACAGACACAGACACACACACACACACACACACACACACACACACACACACACACACACACACACACTGATAGCTCCTTCCTGTTCGTTTTCAATGTTATCAGTGTGAGTCAACTTCCAGCACAGCAAGCGAGCGGCAAGCCGTTTCATGTAAAAAGGTTTCTAAATAATCACTTTGTATTACGTCATGCAGGTGTATATTTACTGGAGTGAAATGAATCATCAATCAAACATGACTTCTTTAGAGTTTTCTTCAATCATTGACCTTCTTCGTGGTTCTAAAGTCATTATTGTAAACATGCATCTGAAATTTCTCTTAGTGTGTCGCATTGAAAAAGCCGAACTTGAAAGGAATGAAAATTAATTTCAAGGATTTAAAACATTACTACAAATTCTTCAGGCAGTGGCTCTATAAATAGCAGGCAGTCTCCATTAAAACTAACCTAATTTTAGGTCATCAACACAACCATGACAATTCTCAACAACAAAACAGCAAACAAATATAATCATATGGGGAAGAATATTTTTTATAAGTAAATAAAAAACTTTTAAAAGTAAATGAAAATTCTGACTAAAGTAAGGATCTAAATCTGTAAATAAAGGTATTAAGGATTGTTATCCTTAATACCTTCATCCTTCATAAAAATCTGTCCTCTTTCCTTAGAAACTTAAAATAACAATATGAGCCTGCCAGTGAGAAAAAGAAACTTTTGTAACAATCTTTTGATGTGCCACGAAAGATGAAATTGGAGCCGTTACATCATGTGTTGTCACTGCAGGCTGAAGTAATGTGATAACAAATTTCTGAACAGAAGTTAAACAATTTGTCCATGTAG
>NC_136699.1:4691806-4739306 GCF_947650265.1 Symphodus melops | reverse complement strand
TGTTTTGGTCTAGAAGCAGAACTCCCAAAGTAAGGTTGAATATTTGACAGTGTTAGAAAAGAAGAACAAGCTCATGATCTCATTGCTGTTTACCCCAAGCCCTCCAGAGGAGCAGTTTAGAAACTTTTACAATACCCACAGACGAACTGAGTAATCCCTAACCTCATGCAGCATGCGTTGTAATCACATACAGTCCAATAATCCTGCTGGATTGGTGGATTAAGACGTACTGGTATATAGGTTTCTGTTGGCAGACTACCAGTGTGTGTGTGTGTGTGTGTGTGTGTGTGTGTGTGTGTGTGTCAACTCCCCGGTCCAGCAGGCTATAGTGTTGTTGTCGGTGGAGTGATGATGTGTGTTTGTGCAGTTTGGGTGCTTGCCCATCGACGGCCCAGACATCTTTACAACTCGATCTGTCTGGGGGATAAGATGGGGCGAGCCCCAGCCAAAAGGCTGGCAAGATGTCAAGGAGAGAGAGAGTAAGAGGGAGACCTACAGTATATGCTGTGGGCTGTGACGGAGCCCAAACCAATATCAGCAAACAGCGTTTACACCTCCATTTGTCGCACAACTCCCATTCATCTCCTCAGTTTTATTACAGTGTTGCTCAGCGTCAAAGTCTCAATTTAACAACAGCAGAAAGTGTCAAAGTCTGATTTCTCAACCATGGTAGACAAAAGACAAGCCCTATTTTTACAGGAAAGTAGAAGTTAAAATCCCACTTTTTTATACCTGTGAACAGTATTAAAATCTTTATTTGAATCCTCCAGACTCCTAAATCTAGAATTTAGATGCTGATAAATCAAATGAACCTAAAACCCCAAAACAGGCTTATCTTGAGCCAGACAGAGGAATATTACAAGTTGATTTCAAATCTTAACTTCCATTATAATTATGTTGCATCTGGTGCCTTTTACATGTCACTAACTTTTAAATCCATTTCATTCAAGGAATAGAGTTGTATAATTGTATTTAAAGCAAAAGCAATCACTGCAGTTGTAAGCTCTGCAATCCCAAATTCCCCGACATCCAGCCCCACCCGCCTCCACTATCTTACATGCATCATATGCCGCTTCTTGTCCACGTGTGAAACGCCGACATGTCGCTTTGGTATAAGCATCTCCTGTGATCTTAGGAGATTTTTTTTTCTCTCTGCATGCTCTTTTCTGTTTTAAAATAAGGCACTTCCCTGACGGCTGCCCCCGTGATAAATCAGGTAATCGAGGAGGAGAGCTTGAAAGAAATAGGGCAGCCAGCTCGCTCGGCGACTGTTGGGTCTCCCTATACCTCAGTGCTAAAGCCCTGAGCTGCTGCTGGGTGAGATTGGATACAACCTCCGTCCTATCTCCCTCAGGTGTTCTACAAAACTGCAGTGTGTGTGTGTGTGTGTGTGTGTGTGTGAAACAGACAGTGTGCATGAATGTGTGTAGAATGACAAACAGCCCCATGCTCATGTTGACACTATCAATACAGCAACTGAGTTCCTGTGATGAATACAAATTGAGCAGTAAAGGTTAGCTAAGGATGGGTGACACACACACACACACACACACACACACACACACACACACACACAGACACACGTTAGCACGTGCATGCAAACCTCAACATATGTGCTTGGATATAAAGTAAACACTGGAGACGTGAGGAGAAATTCAGACACATGACGTCCTCTTCCATCAACCATCAGCAGCCAACACATGAAGTATAAAATAACTGTGAGCCTCTGATGTCGTCCTCCAGGCAGAGAAGAAAGGGTCATACAACACCAGGCCACTTTATCGACCCCCTTTCAGGTGAAAACTCCAGATAATGTCCACAATAGGCACAATCAATATATGTTGATTCTCCATGGGAAGACAAAGCACAACCACATCCAAGGCACGTTTTTTTGTTGTTTTTTTTTAAACACAACGACACCACGCTGCGTTCAACCCTGAATTCTGTCTGTTGAATTCAATTTGGCTGTTTGATAAAAAGGTTTCGCCTCAGACTTTTTCACTTCAGCTCCAAATGAAAACTCTTTAATGCGCCCACATGTTTTATCTTCAAGAATCACGTTTACTTAAAAGAGTTTTCTACGGGAGAAATGAATCATTCTTTGGATTTCAAAAGTAAAAGAAAATAAGTCCAGCAACATGAAATGACAACTAAGAACACAGAAACAAACTAGCCACAGCTTATGCAGCACCTTATGACCTCTGGTTCTTGCAGAAGAACACGCTGACTTTAACCGAGTAGGTTTTTGAAGTTATTTGTCTTTTAGAAAAAAAGGAGACCATTTGGCTCCTGCTAAAAAAACACCTCGTGATGGGTGAATACAAAGGGGCTCTCAGTCTATCGGAAAACTTGACGAGTAAAAGTTCATGCCATGCTGACACCCTTCAATTGCTTTGTATCCAAAGATGCTGCGCAAATGGGCTGTGAAGGCAGTCAGTGTCTTGATAAAGTTGTGTGGAAGTCAACTGCTGAGTCCTGAAGGTTCGATGACGTAAATGTTGATTTAACCGTAAATAGGAAAATGCAAACTTCACATCAAGGTCTTCTGAGTGTCTGCACCATAAAGACAAGAGAGAGGGAGAGAATGTGAATGTGATGAAAGGTGATAACAGTGATCACAGCTCTGACTGTAAAGTATATCATCTTTAACTATACAGCCTGGAGAGAGTGGAGAAAAGAAGAAATCTACATCCTCAGATCCCTCTCTGTGTTTGAGTCACGGTGGGAACAGCAACATCCTGGAACATGGTGACGAACTGCATAGATTATCATATTAATCAAGAAAGCAAAAGGAAGATGTGGA
This sequence comes from Symphodus melops, assembly GCF_947650265.1. Classification (NCBI taxonomy): domain Eukaryota; kingdom Metazoa; phylum Chordata; class Actinopteri; order Labriformes; family Labridae; genus Symphodus; species Symphodus melops. Next base: position 4,736,503 of record NC_136699.1, on the reverse strand, counting down.
ATACGTAAGCAGTATCCCCCCCTCGCCGGCGTCTCTGGATGCTTCTTTTTCCTCACTTCTTCCAACAATATCTGTTCTCTCCGCGTCTCAAACACGCAAGGAAGCCACTGTGCGTGTTGGTCTCTCTGCATGGCTGAGTGCTGCTCTACCTCAGGGGAAGGAGCACTGTTCGAAAACCCCTGCAAGAGTGCATGCAAGATAGAACGCAAACTGGATTTAGACATTCAAGAGCAGTCGCCAGTCTACAAAGACCTGCCCTGTCCGTCTCCTGATCTGAGAGCTTTCTTGGGCTGACACCGTGACCTCTGACTCTTCAGGTTCCCTTAGGCATTCGTCATACTCTTAGAGACTTCAAGTCTGATTACTCTTTGAGACTAAAAAGTTATAAAATCATGAGCTACTTCAGCTCAGATATAAATAACTTGATGGAAACCACGGTAGGTTCTGTGATGGTAACTGGCTGAACAATTATCATCTTAGGAAGTCCAAATAGGGCGAGAGAACCCTCAGGTGTAGCCGGATATAACCTTGCTCCTGGACACCAATCTAATGAAGATGTACGGTGTAGCTGTGTTTGGCCCTGAACCATGCTGCTCGGTAAGCCCTCACTACCGCTCTTCATCCCTGTGTTAGGATCCAGGCTAAAGGTTAACACTGCCAGCAGAGCCATACTGCGCTCCATATACGGGAGACAACAGATAAAACTGATTGAAGAGAAAATGGAAATGAAAAGTAATGACCATAGGCATCAGCATGAGCCATCACAATCAGTACTTAATGAAAATCTGGAGAGTTCCTTGATCCTGTGTGAGCTGCACAATTCATCATGTTCAAAATTGCAATATGGCCGAAGCAATCTTGATGAAATCGGCTGTTTTTGCATTAGCAGAGATATTTAAGCGTCAAATTCAGAGCTCTATCTAGTCCTTTAGTTGCTTCAATGAAGGACGTGACTCTCTTTGATACATCGTGACGTTATAAACAACGCAAGCTGCATACCTGGAAAATGTGCTGCAAATGTGTTAAAAAAATAAATGAGAGGAAAGTACAAAATCCAGTTAAGATCATTTTTTTCCATAAATTCCAGTTACAGCACTTAAACTTAAAATGAAGTTTCTAGTCGGGCTAAAATCAATTTGAAAATCCTGAGAGCCGTGATATCCTGTGGGGGAAATTTTGCCTAATCTCAAAAAGTAAAATAATTTCACTAATGACCAGAATGCAAATACAGGCACGTTTTGCTATATGATGACAGATTTCTGAAAAAATAAATCTCGGTAATGCTTTTGCATGACTACCTTAGTAATGATACAGAACCCAATTCTTTGTTAAGAGTTTTTAATATTGCAGGAAATCTGTTAATCTGTTAACAGAACCGGGTTTCTGCGAGCATTTCTGTGCCATGACGTTGCAACATGACACGGGCTTATAAAACAACCTGATATCTCAGGCAGTGATGAAAAGAGAAAAAAAAGCTATGGAAAAACAACTGCTATTAAGGAGATTTTAAATGGTACTTCCATGCACTCACATTAATGACATGAGTCTTATGCATGACATCAGCACACCAGAGAAGATCAGATTACAGAGGCACTATTTTTTATGAAAATTGGTTTCCTCTGAGCACAGTGAGAGATAACTGCAATCTTGATTCTGAGTGAGAAAATCATTCTTGTGTAATCCAGAAATCATTCAGCCTCTGATGTGAGTGTGGGCATGTGTGCGTCTGTGTGTGTGTTGGCTGTAGCCTCTGCTGCCAGGCAGGCCTGAGTGAGCAGCTGACGAATCCCCACTCAATTAATTATTAAGAGACCCCTCACCTGCCTCTCTGCTAGCGTTTTAGCTAGCAACAGCACACTACTGTATGTCATGGGAAACATACAAGCAGTGTGTGGTCTGTGTTTAGAGGCCCACAAACGCACAAAGGGCCCTTGAAGCCGGATGCAAGATGAACCTCCGAGGGATTTAGGAAGGAAGCAGCTATATTCCCAGAGCCCATTGTGACGCACACAAAAGGCATATGATGAGCATCAACAACACATAGACATGTAAAGTTGACACTGTCTTGCACACATGCACAGTCATAGATATCCACTTGGTACCTCTTTGCAGAGCCGCAGTAACCACAACTTAAGGAAACATCACCCGAGCCACAGTCAATTTAGCAGCAATCGCAGGGTGAGTCTGTATCCGTCTCATCGATTTAACACTTCGCCATTCATCTTGGCACAGAGAAAATGTAATAAAACAACATGTAAGCTGTAAATCTAACACCGCCACAAACATCATCCCACTGCTCACTGTACCTCTAAAATAATATGTCATGCACTTCAACATCTCACTCCCTCCGACTATGGAAAAGGGAACACTCTGTCCTTTCTTTGGCCTGTGCCTTGCCTTAAATGAAACCTGCCTATGTCCTGCCGATTTCCACCCAGAGTCTTCTCAACCCCAGCCCTTAGATATGGCAGTGACCCAAATGTGTCAAAATACCATGACGTATGTATTTCTGTGGAGGTGTGTAGATCTTAGTATTTTGCTTCTGGTGATGGTTGGGGTGATGTTGGATGGTTTGCATGGTCAAGGGCCTTTTATCCAAGAGACTGGATTCTTGTGTTAACAAAAGTTACAGTCTGTATACTTATTTTAAAGCCATGACGTCACATAGTTTCCTTAATGGCCATTAGTTACACAATGCATGTATGCAAGTTATTACAGCGCTTTAATGTTGTCGTGTATATTTGTTGAGTCAGCAGCGTATGTGCGCCTGCATTTACACATGCTATACTCTATGTGCTTGAGTGGGTGCAAGTGATGCTCACTCACGAGCAAGTGTGTGTGATTTCCGTACACAGTGACAGAAGGGACAGGGGAGTCACTGCAAGGTAGCAAGCAGAACGAATTGCACTGCAGCACTGCACATCACGACTCAAGACGGACAGGAAGAGATACAGAGAGGAAGATGATGACACAGAAATGGGGGTAACAGAGGGAATGAAAGACACGAAAGGCTGGAAGAAAATGTAGGACAGTCACAAAAAAAAAACAAGCCAAAATCAGAGGACAGAGAAGGATAACATACTGCAGAAAGAGTGTCTGTCAGTCCCTGGCACTGTGCAGAAACCAGTCCCTGCCAATAACACCTGCATCCATCACTCTCTGCTGGAACTTCAAAGCTTTTTTATTTATACACCTGTCTGTCTGCCTGTCTGTCCACCTGGCTGTCCGGATCATTCACTCCTGTCACTGTCCAATTTCTATCAGATTTATTCGCCTAGATCAGGACAGTAATGTCTGTCTGCATGTGGACTAAGTATAGATGCATTATAGCGCTGGTTTATATACCGAGTTTAATGTGGTCAGCGAGGGAGTGTGTGACTTCCGACAGGATCATCTGATAGCCGAGAGTTGAGCGCCTGCTGGCTGCGTAGGAGGGATCCTGGTTATGGGATAATGTGCTGACTGACAGTACAAGGCTCTATAGGGCTACACAGCAGCACAGTAATGGCTTTAAGCTTTATTAGGTTTTCCATTTGGAACGTGTAGGCATCGTTTCAAAGATGCAATTAACGTTTTGAACACTTTTCAGTTTTGTCTTGATGAGTCCACTTGATAATAACTTGCATCTTGGGGGAAGTCATTTGTTGTTATGTGGGAACAAAATGTTCTTGGAAAAAACTTTTCAATTACTTATACACTACTGACTCATATCTTGTGCCTCTCTCAGGCATGGAGTGAACTTTTTGTGGTTAATTTGAACGCACCCCTCAAAAGAATTTGAAGGGCTATGTGGCTCCGATTTCAGTGGCAGTTTTTCATACTAGAGATGGACTTTTCTTTATATGATAACAACACTTTTTGAGCAGAATAGTGAAGAAAGATAACTTGAATACACTTAAATATGTAATGCACCCTGTGAAGAAACTGTTGCAACTATTTTTACTTGACATTTGACCTCCATTCCTTAACAGAACTTCAAAGTAAAGTCAGCAAAATAAGTTATTTCTAAGCTTGTGTATCTTACGATTATGATTGGTTTTCCGGGTAAATATTTGATTTTAATTTGACATAAGGAATTTTTCATCCATTCACCCTGGATTTCAACTTGCATGCATCTCTCTCATTAGGAGTGTGGTTACTCAACTCCTGAAGGCTGAATGGAAAAACTGACTGGCTGCAGCTAATATTTTACGAACATGCCCTGTGGCTGGTTGTGTCCTGTTACAGCAGGATGTGCTGACTGACGTTAAGTCGGCCTGATCTTCCCAGAGTCAATCCCCTTGATGGACCCAGACCGGCCCTCGACACCCGGTCAATGATTAGCACTGAAAAAAGTCTGGGAGAGAAACTGCATACAAAAATAAGCTTCTGACATCTACAGTCAACGAGATGGAGGCTTTTCAGTGTCTTTTTAAAAAATAATCTTTAGGGTCAAGGCCTCCAATGGACTCAACAAAGACTTGGTCTACGCCTGTTTGTAATTAGTGTCCATGCTAAAAAGTAGCATGTTGCTAGTAGCAGGTAGTGTCAAGTAAAAACAGTCATCTAGAGTCTCTGCTTAATGTGACTGCTAGCAGCTAGCTAACAAAGTAGAGATGTTAAGATCATCTTTGGAAGCCATTATTCAATTTAACCATTAATGGCGTTATAGTAACCTGCACGTCAACTTTATCAGATGTTCTACTTGTTCATTACACAACTGACCCATAACACAATCACCCCACCAAATCACCAATAAACAGACTGCAAGATTTGTTTCGCAAATGATTTACTTTGAACGAGATAATAAATCAAAATGCTTTTGTATGGGCTCGTAATCTTAAATCAATTAGGTGCAATTTATCATCATAAAACGTAAGAACCCTTGTTCTTTCTTTGATTTAGCATGTGGGAGATCATCAGTATATGGAGCTGTGTGTTTAGAAGCTACACAAATAGGACATGACACACTCATTTGAAAGCCACACGTTTGTTTTTCTGGAGTCAGAGAGTGAAGTGAGGCAGCAGTAAACCAGTGAGCCTGTGGTCGATGAACTTGTACAAGGCTGAACATTCAAAACAGAGATCATAATGAACCAATGAAAAACATCAAATATGCAATCATTTATTCCAAGTTAGCAGATTGCTTATAGCTCCCTGGAGGAGAAATTATAACTTTTGTCTAACCAAGAAAAGGTGACAAAAATTCAAATTACAATGTCAGAAAAACAAGTCAAGCGAGCCACATGGTTGCCCGATAAGTTTTGCAAACAAGGAAATTCCTTGCTTTCAATAATAGATTACCACAGGTTTAAACTTGCAGTGATAGTAATGTAGAGAAAGACACGACAGGCAGTGGAAGTGAGAGAAATTACAGTAAACATGAGTACATTATGTATAGAGTGAGCAAGGGAGGCAGAGCAGGATGAGGAAGCAGTCACATGTTAGCAAGAGAAGGGGGAGGAGTAGGCCGGGGGGGTGGGTCTGCTGTCACTCCTCTACGTCACTGGTAACGCCTCCCTCCCTCCCTTCCACTACAACTCACATGACTGCAGTAGCCCTGTTCTGTAACCCCAGTCACGAGGATAGAGTAGTATTACAATAACCAGCCGGCAGGGGCGGGCAGCATAGTCATAGAGAGAGAGAGAGAGAGAGAGAGAGAGAGAGAGAGAGAGAGGGAGCAAACCACCGGGCAGTCCTAACAACCCTGAGTAAATATTAACATATTAATGCTGTGTTTGTAAAGAAGATAACCTTATCAGATTACACAAGAAGAGTAAGAAGACTTAAGAAGTTAAGCCGTGCTAATGAGCATTTTAATTTTTCTTTCGCCCTTCTTTTTACTCAAACTGTTTCGCTGTGTGTGTCCCTCAAGGACGTCTGCAGCTATACAGCACTATATGCCCAAGAAAAGAGCGTTTGCAGCAAATATAACAGCATGCCACTGTAGGAGTGCATCCATGATTTACTGTTGTTTACCTCATTGAAGCTTCGTTAGAATCAGTGTTTAGCATCTGACTTTATTATGTTTTCTCAAGCTCTATAATGTTTACACAGTATTAATTTATATAATACTGTATATATACATATATATACACACACACATACATACATATATGGCTAATTCATTTTATCACAAGTTAACATTTTATTTAACTGGTAAACATTTTCAATTCCACATCTAATGTCTATAAAATACAGCTTAAAATGTTTGGAAACTTCAATGTGCAAAATGTGCATGAAATAGAAAAAGATAATGTGGTGTTGTTGACTCCAGATGTTTTGGTTAGTTGAAGATAAACTTTTGCATCAATAAATCAACTTACATGGACAAAATATTAAAAATGAACATTAACGCAGGAGCAAAGGAGAAGATGAATTTTAAGTTGCAAAAATACACCTGCACACTGTCTTCATCATTTGCCATATTTTAGTGTGATATGGTCATCAGGCAAATGGCTTTAGACAACAAGAAGCCATCTTTAACAAGGTGGGGCTGTAAGTCTGCAGCAAATTACATTTTTGACATTCACACCTCAATGTGTTGTATTACACATTAAGAATAAGAAGATCTGTGATCATGTAGGACATAATGCAATATGTCAATGTTAATGTTTTGGTGCATTTTGTGGCAGGTGGGGTGCTATTTTTCCCTCATCACCTCCAAGAAACATCCGTCTGTGTTTGTACTGTAGATGTGGTCTGTGGAAGCACAAGTCACTGCTGCGCGTTATAAATAGCCCACAGTCTCCGTGGATCCCACCACACGCTGAATTAACCTGCTTAAACTGCCAATCAGCTGTGACAGATGCCCCAGCCCCTCCACATTTACAATACACACACAGGCACACCACTACCCGCTTTCATCACACCCACAGAATGATCGTGCATTCAAAGCGCAAACCATCACCACGCTGCAATCTTACGTCACGCTGTGATGCAGTAAAGAGAGGGGGGGGGGCATTTGTTAAATGACAGATCATGTTGAGGATTTAAGTGCACGATAATGATCCATGCGTATTTCGGAAGCGAGGAGGGCGATGGAGATTATATCTGCTCGTGTGTGAATTCACCAAACCCGCACGGGAAATGTTCTCAAATACCTTCACGTCACATGTTAACAACTAAATGCATGTCAATTAACATGGCATGGGAGCTCGTGCTGCTAAATATTGTTTGCATAACAATTCGGTTACTTCTATACTTGTTAGCGCCACTCGCTACCGCCCTCCGCAGGGTACTTGGAAAGGAGATTATTCTGGGATTATCAGCAAATCCAGTTGTAAAAATTCCCATATTTCTTTAATAAGTAATGCATGGTGTTTTGATTGAGTGCCGATGTCAATTAAAGGTGCCATTCTTTCATTTGCAGCATTACCAATTTTTGTAGTTGTTGTGCATCATGCCAATAATTAGGAAATCCCAGGATTACAGAGATTTCCTTAAGTAGTTTGGCAGCCTGAAGCTTCCATGGAATTCTGTGCAAAAATACTCTCCACCCTCCAACACCATAGATAACTTAAAGAGAGCACTCATCTCATCTTCAGACACACAGCCAGTGTATCTATTGTTGCTCTGCCACAGCCTACAATCAGGCTCACCACTCAAATGTTTTGTAATCGTTGACGAACGCACGATTACGCAAACGGTTACGAAAACGTGTGAAACGCACCAACTTTCCCCAGTTGGATTGTTGCACAGAGGCTGTATTCAAATGCCATTACTATGATATAATATAACGTGAATATTAGACACATCTGCAGAAATGTCTGGGATCATCGTTGAGAGTTGCTTAATTTAGAAGCGCACCGAACAGCCTTCTGATACCCAGCACAAAGATCCCCGGTGAGGCTCATGGTGCTGGGGCAAGCAGATTATAGAAGAGAGGATACAATTCACTACACAGCGTTGATGTTTTGCACTGCTTCCACAAGTTTATTAACATTCTCTTCAAATATCCGAGGAACATACATACATCATAGCATCATACCAGCGGATAAAGTCGCGAATAAAAGACATAACTTTGAATTTCCCCTGCACAAAATTAAAACCAAGCAGTCCTGAAACCGGCGGATTAGTAAAATTATTTCATATCATAATAGTCCTCCGGCTAAATCCATGTGTTCACAGGCGCACCACGTGTCCAAGTCTCAGGCACTGAAATTAAAACTTCCCTCAAGAATGCGTCAAAAGTTTCCAAAGCGCCCCCCTGCATACCAAATAATCCTCCCCAAGCAGCAACACACCGGCTGCTCGCCTCTTCCAGCACCGACACAGAAAAATACATTATTTTTAATCCGACATATTCCTCATTGGCCATGGCTGATGACATTTCCTCCAAAAACACGTGAAAGCCAGACGTCAAGACATTCACACACATACAGTAGCCTATACACGCACTCAGACCGAGACACCGGCTCGCTCTGAACCAGGGAGATGCTGCTGACAAGCCGGGCACAAGCCTCGCATCAAGCGGGCATTGCGCGCGCCACGACCGGCGACGTGCAAAAACACGCCCCGCTGTGCAAAGCCCAAAGATCGGTGTTTCCATAGAGGCCAAGGTCTTACCTGGCTGCCGGAATTTTCTGTCAGGTAATTGAAGACAAAGGACGAGAGTTCCTCATCTAATAGTGGAGCGCAGTCCGCCATCTTCTAGTGAATGAGGTGCCGTGGAGTCAGAGAGCGGAGTATAGAAGGAAGAGGAGGAGCAGTGGGGGAATGCTACCTGCAGGGGGCGCATCTGTTTACACACAGAAAAACCAAGACATTAAAGACATGCTGTTCTTCAAAGTGGGGTCTGGGGACCTCCAGGGGTCAAAACAGTTGCTCTGGGGGTCCTGCAATAAAACAATGTGATTAAACGTATTACATTGCAATTTATTAACGGAAATAGGCCTAATGCTGCCACTGGATAATTTACAATAATAAGTCTTTGGCAATTCATTCTGTGTCCCTATTTGGGCACATAAAAAAAATCCTTCTAATTTTCCCACAGACTATCATATTTATGGTTCATGCATGTGAAGAGTAGTTATTACAGTAAACAATTTACTGTTACAAAACCATCACATGTCGTTCCTATATGATCAAGAATGGAAGACTCAAGAACATTTTAGTCCTTATTTAGCAAAGAAGCTGGCACAGATCTTGTTCTCAAGTTCTCCGTGTTTCTTTTTCTCTTTCTTCTAATTATTAACTTTTGTTGCTATCAAAAGCACATGGGCTGTCATCATTCAGGGTGCATTTGTTTGAAAAAAGAAACCAAGTTTTACCACTCTCTTTTGTTCCTAAGGAGCACACAAAAGTGCTGAAAGCTCTCTGCTGCTGTTGCTGGGCAACTACAAAACGTCTGTCAGTCATTTAGATGATGACAGCAGCTAATGCCATTGTAACTACAGATTCTCCTTTCAAATTATAGTCTCATCACTTGTGTGCTGAATCTACAGAGTGCAAGTGTTTGTTCACTCATGTGTTTACCTATTAATTCATCTATTTTATTTTTTCATGTCTTTCTCCAGTTTAATGTTTCAATGTAGGCCTCGAGCATTCACCCCAAGCATCAACCTCCAGTATTCAAAAATAAAGCCTATAATGAAAACAAGTAATCCCCATTAGATGGCATGCACATAAATGGTTTTGGTCTATATGGCTCATTCTATATTCGTAAAAATGTAATGAGACGTGAACATTTAAAACTCATCTGTTTTGTTTTTTTGGAATCTACTTTTGCATAATCAGGCATAATTATGGGAAAGGCTGATAGGAGGGTGCATTGTAGTTGGTTTCCTGGAGGCTTAAGGCCCACCTTGTTTCCAAGGTGATTGACAGCCGTGTCGAGTCAACATTTCCAATATGGCAGCAGTCATCATTGGGAAACGTAAAGCCTCTTCAGAAACAAGTGGGTGACATCATTATGCCTATTTCTGTCCATTCACCGTCCTCCGGATTCATTGACTGTACACTTGACCAGGATGCCTTCTAAAATCAATAAATTAAAGAGCAGATTAACAGCAAGTACATTTACTTTTTTTTTAACTCAACTCATTTCAAATTCCCCATGAAGCTGCAGCAGCTGCAACTGGTTGTTTGAAATTGGTCGTTTCTGCCTGTTTGTCGGAGTGTTAAAAACACTGAAATATTATATTTACATGAACACTATATAAAAGGGCCAATAACTGGGCACAATCTAGCATGTATAAGGATGTATATAAGCAGTTTTGTGTCAGAAAACTAAATCTTGATAGCTCAGGAAAACACAAATCTGAAAGTAGGTTGTAAATATATCTGACTAATGTCTGGTGTTTTATTCATTTATTTATTTTTCAAATGAATCCAAATGTTACGGGCATCATATTACATATTCACCAAAACGCTGGCATGATAGGCATACTAACGTGAAGTGTTAACATAAGATTTTATGACTAGTTAAGTGATAAATCCAATGGGGGGAAATAAAGCATTAAGACACACACCCTTATCACTGCATTGCAACACGGCTCCCTGGCTGTGTGTGTGTGTGTGTGTGTGTGTGTGTGTGTGTGTGTGTGTGTGTGTGTGTGTGTGTGTGTGTGTGTGTGTGTGTGTGTGTGTGTGTGTGTGTGCATGGCTATGAGTGTTGGTCAGAAAAGGTTAACTGTCTGTGGCAGGTGATGGTCATAACAGAGCTCTGGCTGTCTTTCAAAAGCCTGTCTGACAGCGCTGACCTTAATACAGTGTGTGTGTGTGTGTGTGTGTGTGTGAGTGTGTGTGTGCGTGTGTGTGTGTGTGTGTGTGTGTGTGAGTGTGTCTGTGTGTGAGTGTGTTGGTGTCTGTGTGTGTGTGTGTGTGTGTGTGCATGTTTGTGTTCCTATCTTTATAAGGACAATCAAACTGAAAGACATTTTCCTAAGTCTCATTCTCAGGTCTTATTCCTAAAGTTTTGAACATACTCCCTCTCTCATTGTAACAGTTACACGAAGAATCAACACAATCTGATCAAACAGGTTTAAAGGAATCCCCCAGGGTTAGAACATGTGTTTGAAGGAGGAAAACTAATTTCCCTAACTGCCTGTTGAAAACATCCAACAGTCTACAGACCAGTTTCTGGTTTAATTTGAAAAAAGTACTCACAAGTTTTCTTGTGCAAAGAAAGATTATGAACAACAATTTGGGATCACCTATTTTAAGTTGAAGTTCCAGATAAAGTGATTTAGATAATTTGGCTGAAATTTTGACTTGTTTACATCAGTGCGTCTCTTTGTCTGTCAGAAATGTGATTTGTTTGTGTATTCCAATCTGAGGAAACGTTTTTCATTGTCAATAGGACTTTGAGTCAAACTTTCAAAAAAAAAATTGATTTGGATTGAAATATAGTTTGCTAAAGGTGCCGCCTATGCTGTGGTTAAACAAACATTTTTCATACAAATCAATAATCTTTATCTGTTCTGTACAGTATACGGTGTGAATAACATCTTCAGTTGATTTTGATATTCTTGTGTCTCTGTGCAGCACGATAAGGCAGAAAAGCCTGTAGTTATTTCTGCACTAGTGATATTCTTTGATGCAGTTGGTGCCCTGAAAGTACTTCAGGCTGAGACTATGAAGTTTCTTCACAAACTGTGAAAATTGCAAAAATATGAGTGCAAAAGATGTTCACCTGTATTTAATCAAGCCGGGATAAACAGCTACATAGGTGCATAATATAGTGAGGCAGAGAGCTGCTGCTTGCCTGCAGTGCATCCTGGTACATGTAGGCACTTATGGCATGACTCTGCAAGCAGGGAAGCTTGTCTTTCTAAATTTGGTCATAACAGCACTTACCGTACCTTAAAATGCTGTGTAGTCATGTTGTGTTTTAATGTTGTTATGTTGTGTGTGTCTTCTGTGTGTGGGTCATTTGTTGATACAGACGTGTAGACCTTCCTCTTTGTCTTTAACAGGTTGTACAGATTCTCAATTCTCAGGTATCAGCAGCTTCAGTTTGAAAACATATTTGCAGTGGATCTCTACTTGTGTTGGCTTGTTCTAATGTTGCAATCAAAAGTTACATCGCTGATCATTGAATTAAACAGCCCGTCTAGTCAAGTCATGTCTAGTCAAGGTAAAATCTCTGTCCCAAATTCAAATGGGCGCTGATGTTGATGCTGCTCTTTTACTATTTGGCCGTTTGCTTAAGGGTGAAATAACATGCGCTGTCATTCTTTGTTTAAACCTTTTACACACAAAGATGAAGCAGAATAACAGAACAATATTCCAGCTTTTATGATGCTGTGTAAAAGGTTCCTCTCCTATTAGAGGAAAACTCTGTCTGGAACTGAAATTGATATGTTACATATGTCATGGACGGCAGTATATGATATGACAGTCTCTATGATTTATAAACCTGCTATGTTTTCACGATGCCTGGTCGATGGCGGCATCAGAAGAAGACGCCAACATTAATGAAATGCCAACAAAGTGTGCCAAGCCAAGTCCCAGTGATGTCCTCTTCTTATGTTACCACATTATATATTTACCTTTCAGGCCTTTAGCCAGCCCTCTGATGACTGCCAGACAGTGAGGTCAAAGACAGAATAACCTTCAACCTTAATTCATTAGTGCCATCAAAGGTGAGACAAGTTTATTTAATGAAATTCAGAAAATATCTCAGAGGAATATTTTGGTGCATTACACAAATATGCTGCAACGAGACTTCAGAGATGTTTTTGTGTGTTATACAACAACAGGAGAAGTTTAATTTGTCATATACACTTGACAACAAAGCTTTCTTTTAGAAATACCAACTCCTTGGTGAAACATCCAAGGACCACATTTAGCTCTGTGGTCTCTTATATTTAGTTATCTGAGTGTAAAAACAATAAAAAACTAAAAGGTTAACGAAAAAAAAAATTGCTGGAGAGACAGAAAAATGCCGTGGGGGTTTACAAAACAAATGTCTCAACGCAAAAAGAAAACTCCCCTGAGGAAGACAAACAAGCCATAAGCTGCACTGTTAGTGCTTCAGTATATCATACAGAGCTGCAGCAAGACCACCACAAACACTAAAAACAATCCAGGTCTCAACACTGTAAGCTGAGATGATGTGTGTCTTAACAGCATCCCGACCATCTGAGCTGACATTTCAATAATGTCCTCAGGGTGGGGTCACCCAATCTGAAAACAAGGCTGCGATCTAAGGTCAGAGTGTTACTAGGCAGAGCAGGAATGTGTCAGGTGGTCTTAGTGTACAGTATTTCATCTAAGTGGACATTCCAATGATACTTCTGGTTGTGTCCTCAGTTTACTTCCTCGCTTTGATTCCTGCTGATTAAAAAAATAATTGAGCGCGATAAACACTGTAAACATTCAGGTCAGGTCGACATCAGATAACTCCGAGTAATAAGACATTCTTGTGTTTGCAGCTGCACTTGTGTGAAGGCGAGTGAGCAAAATAGAAATGGTTTATTTTGTTTGGTTATGGTGATTTTTATTACTTCCAATATTTTCGCAAATAAATGTGTATTTTTATTAGATTAATAAATTCCAAAAGATGTATTGCTTCCAGTGAGGAGTTTTAAACTGTTCATGATACTGACATAAAAACAAAAAAGGACTTTTGCAACAATCATTCCTATTGGGTAGTTTTCATTTCCTCCTAACTGATGTGCTAGCTAGGCGTCAAACAGAGTGAGTTACAGCACACTGCATATTCTAAAGCATTTTTGGCCTTCATTAGATAAGACAGTTAAAGAGAGACAGGACATGTTGAGAGGAGAGAGTGGGGGGTGGTATGCACCAGAGGACCAAACCAATGGTCCCTGCGACAAGAACAAGAGCCTGTATACAGGGGGAACCCGGCATAAGTGCTAGGCAACATTTACCTTTTCTACCCAGCAAATGAAATCATGTTCCAGCCTGTCTTTATTCAGAATAACTTTTTCATGAATTGTAATTCACAGAGGAATTGAGGATTTTGACTTCTCTTATGATTAAATATACAAGTACATTTACAAGTAGTTTATCTGAGGGTAAAATATTATGTTCTGTTTAACAGATGCATCAGGTCAAATGCACTGAACCTTCAAATGATCAGGGAGGGTTTATCCGGCTGGGATCACGGATGAATTCAGCCAATGCTGAGCAAGTCTGAATATGAGATTATGAAATACTGTCTTGTCCGTCTCCCCCCCCCCCACCTCCAAAGCTGGTCACTTGAGGGAAGCTCACAAAAATGCCCAAAAAACGTGGAATTCATCGTCTAAAGAGCATCACGTCTAGAGTCACAGCACTGCGGTTGATAGATTATAATATGCAGCTGGCAAACCAAGTGAAGTACCGGCTTGAGGGCTCTGGACCACCATCAGCAGCTACATCGATGTATATTTCCTGATAGTCTGACCAATAATATTCTAAACCTGCCAACATTGTATCAAGAGTTACAATCACCAAGACAGTCAATAGGATTTTATGGAAGAACAGGAGACGACTACATTTAAGGAAAATATTGAAGGTTTCCTCCAGTTTGTTTACTTATCTCTTGATCAAGCAGTCAGTTTGCAAAGTGGGATCCATTCATGTGAGCTGGGAGTTTGAAATGTAACTGTTAACACTTTGGTACATGCAAATCTAGACGCACAGGTGTTATTTGTTTAAGGTAAGTCTTTAGCCCTTTACAGATTATGGTTTTGCACTAGCAAGGCAACAAAGTTCTGCCATCATTTCCTCGTGTATTACTGGTGTCCCACAGTCTGTTTTCTCATCAATGCAGAGAGTGTGGGCTTTACCCTGTTCTTACACAATGCCAGGGCATTTCCTACATTGAGCCTCTGTTTCTACCTCTGATAGTGAATCAGGAACGGACTGAATACAACGCACCATTTCGTGACCTCAAGATTGCAGGCGAGGCGTAACGGGGCATAATAATTTGGATCAAACTGGCAATCTGTAAGCTCCATTTGATAACATTAAGTATTACCCATTAAACACACTCACTGTTTGCTTTTCGTGTAAGCAGACAAAATATTCAAGGCTGAATAATTCAATGTTTAGAATCATGAATTCTTTGCAACAATTCTTGGGAAGTTTTGAAAAAAACAGGCAACCTCGTATACAATGCATGATCAATGTTGGAATCAAAAGGCTAACAGTTTAGCCTCTGGGAGGGGAGACGGGGGTGGGGGTTCCAGTTTAACCTGTGCCTTTATCAGATATCAGATGAAAGACTTCCTTTTCCAACTGCTGGTTATTGTTTACAGTTGATTGAGACAGTTGAATAATTTGAGTTTCAAGATTAAACATGGAGTTTAGAGACAACAGAATATCAAGACTTATTTTTGGTCTTTCATGCCTTTATTTGACGGGACAATAGGTCTATAGAATAGTAAACCAGGGCCGCCCACTAATAATACAATCTCCTTGCATGGGACATGAAATAACCACTCGTCCACTGCCCATTTTTTCAATTAATTATTAAAAGCTACATAGCCTTCAGCTGATTGTATTACATGCGTTCTGCTTCATCCATTCTTTTCTCAACACAGTTGACAGCTGTTTTTTTCCCCTACATCCAACCACATCTTACATAGACAAGATGCTCTGCTGAACACAGATAACTAAACGTAACTAGGATGATTATGATACCAAAAGCCAGTCCCTTGCCATCAGATGTATTGGTTTGAAGCATTAAGGCATGTCAAACAGTAGAGTAAACACACCTCATAACAAACACATGTTATATAGTACTGCCTAAAATGCCTAATTAATTATTATATTTATTTTTTATAATTAATTAGGGACCTTTTACTTCCAAATCATTGTTTTATACCAGTACATATTCTTTATGGTTTGAAATATGTGACAATTGTCTTCTTGTCACTGTTTTGTGATTTGTAATAACAGTATATAAAGGCTTCAGGTTCCACTAAGCTTTAAATAGACAGAGAAGCAGTCTGTCAGAAAGCCAAACAGTCAGCTGGTCAGACACACTGAAGACAGTCGGCCAGCAGATCAGCTTCACGGCAGAGCCAACGAAACACATTTTACTGTGAAATAGGCCAATAAAATGTGTGATGGGTGCACTAGTGTAACACTTATAGTATTAGGCGCGTCCATAAAATAGCAATAAATCACAGTAAACAGTAAAAATCACTGATTATGTATCACAGTCCATCACAGCACTGTAATCTAGCTTTGATTATAAGAAGATTAACTGAACCCTGTGTGAATGAAACTGAGAGAGCGCTTCAGAAATGCAAATAGAATCCAGATATGGAAATCTTTGGGAAGTTCTGTGCTGATAGTCAAATCAGGAGATGAATATCAAGCAAAGGGCAGTCTCCTCTTTTGATTGGGTGTTGTTGTTGGCCTCCATTTTCAACAGTATTGATGCAAAAACCAACATTAGCTCACAGACTAGCTCTGCTTCCGCTTCTGCCTGTGTTATATTTAGAGACGGGCTCCTAAAAATGAATCACTTTACATTTCTCATCCTTAAAGGCATCTTGTGGAGGACATTACTGAATCAAGAGCGCTCTGATTTATGGCGGCGTTTAATTCAAGGCAGCGCGGATCATTGACATGTAACCGGGGAATTTCATTACCTGCTTGGCCAATCTGGTGAAAGGTTTGTAAGAGGCTGCAGGAGAAATACTATGTGGAGTGAATCTAAGTGATATCGGTATTAATTCCCCCTGTGTGTTTGGTGTATTTTGCTTGTGCTCATGCTTGTTCAGCCCTTCTCTTACTCACTCACACGGTCACTTCTTCACTCAATCACTCCGTGGCTCGCCTACAGTCACTCTGCCGGCACGCTGACCTCGACCTTTGCACTACTTCACTCAGCGTGTCATGTGAGTGTCTGTCCTCTCTCATATTGATGTGCCCAAACACGGCTGCATTACATTGCATATGTTTGAAGCAATACGAGACAGTGTTTAACGTGTCCCATGTTATGGATGTTAACGCAATCTATTTGTGTTTTTCTAGCAGGTAGTTAACGCTGCAGTGCTCCTATTTTTTCAACAGGAACCAATGCTTTGATCATAGATAAGAAATTAAAGTCAGCAGGGCTATAACGGTCATTATTTTACTCCCAACATGTCTAGACTATTGGTTCCCAATCTAGGATCTGGGCCCATGGGAGTTGGGGCATTGAAGATCCCAAGAGGGGTGTGCGGCTTTTCCTGCTTTGAGGTTGTCAAAATTAGATTTGTACATATTAACTAAAATAATAACACACATGTTCTATTTTTTTTGAAGGTCTATAACTATAAGTGCAAACATTTTTTCTTTTCTAAAAATCAAAATTTCCTCTTTCAAAAACATCACACTTGTTATTTGCCTGAATAAAAAGGGGGTACAAGCAGACAGTACACAGTAAAAAGGTTGAGAACCACTGAAGTAGTGTACAAATAGCCTGTGCTTGAGGTTATATTGGAACATTTTGGTCAGGGCCCTCCATATCGCCAACGTATGCACAGCTTCATTAATTATTAAATTTGCTCTGTCCGTTTTCTTAGGCTCAATTATCAAACAAAAACCTTGAATAAGATTATGGGGAATGACGTGCAGGAAAAGAGCCCCGGGTTGGATTCAAACCAGGGCCACCAACGTGGAGGATCACAGCCTCCATACATGGGGTAGACTAACCACAGCACCAGCAGAGCCCCTTTATTGGAATTTTTAAATAACTCTACCTTTTTGAAAACTTGTTTTAACAGTCAGGTTTCCTGCATTTAATGCATGTGAAACTATTTTAGCACTTTGAATTTGCAGTACATTATTGTTTAGATATAAAGGATACTATTTAAGAACTGGGAACAAACTTACAGTAACTAACGACTGTACACTAAATGCAATATCTGTTTAATCTGAACCAGATGTTCCTGAACTCTGAGGTGTATGAGGAGGCTGAATGTAACACCAGAAGGCTGCAGGGCTCTAATATGGCCTCCTGTGTATCTGTGAGACGATTTATGACACAATTTATGAGACGATCTGCAGGAGAAGCCAGAAACTCTCTGTTCTGATACAGAGTTACATCACGGTCAAGACGCTTAAGAAAGGTCTGATTGTGAACAGACGCTGTAAATAGATTTGATCGGGTATGTCCTCCCACAGTGACCTATCAAACACGGTGCAAGTATTAATAACCTGCGGTGTGATGTGTGGCATTTATATCAGCATGTCAGTCTGTCTGTGTTCACACTTCTGGAAGTAACAGTGATTTAGACTGGTGGAGGAGAGATGTGGTTTCTGATGCTGATGGATGACACGCCAACACAGACACCTGTTACCCAAACAAACCAGACAGAAAATGTGCCGCATGATGTATTGACAGCAGAGTGTACCAGCTGTCAGTCTTCAGAGAACATTCTCATCGGGGTTTTTAATTCACCAACGAAATACTTCTGCAGTTCTTTTCATTAATCAGTTTCTCCCTGTTGCTTGGCCTCATAAAATGAAACAATAAATGCGTTGTTGGAGCGAACAGTTTTAAATCTTTTGGTTCTTTGGACACTGCTTCAACATGTCGTCTGATTCGCCAAATTTAACTAACATTAAAAAAGCCCGGTCTGAGCTTTGATCTTGTGGAGAGTATTTCTTTCTATCCAACATGTGCATTCAAATATTGATGTATTTTTAGAGTCTGAAGTGGAATTATCTGGAAAAACGTGTTCATGACAGTCCTATAAACTCTATTTCCAGGCTTTGGGATGCAGTAAGACTACTGAATGAAAAAGAAAATGTCTCTAAAGACTATGACGCTACGAGGCAAAATGACTCAATCAGGTAAGGTGCTGATTCCCGCTGATTTGTTCACCTCTTCTCATTTCACAAAAAAAAGAAAATTTGAATTTATTTTGAAATAAATTAAATCAATAATTCCCTTGGCCTCAACTCAAGACTCCTCCACTCCTGATCACCTTGACATGGTAATATACTTTGAAAATAACATCCATTATCCCTAATGAATAATGAATAATTGATGTGAAGTCAGCTTTCAAGGTAAGAAACAGAATATGTAAAAGTAAAATAAATGCAGGTGGACTAATCCGACAGTTTCTGTTGAAGATTTAATTAACTCCGTTCAAGCCTCAGATCTTACATGGAACACTGATATGATGACGGTACCTTTATGAAAGATGTATTTCTGTACTGCTTTAAGTCATTATTGGACAGGACAGTGGATAGAAAAGGAAATCGGTTAGAAAAAGTCTGGGACAAGATGTAGGAAAGGAACCTGGCCGCCTGACTCCACACAGATCGAACCAACCACTAGGCCACGGGCACCCAAAATAACATGTTAATACAGGTTTTATACAGAGCAAAAAAAGAGGCGAGTGTGAGCTCTGTCTGCACCCTGTTCAGTCATTCATAATATAATTGAGAAATGAGAAAGGACATTCGATTAAAAAATTACTGAAGAAGATCTTTTTAAAGCTCTGGAATTCTAACTGACATCGTCTTTTGTAAATATTTGCACCTGATGAACGCGCTGCTGTTTTCAAGTGCTGCTGCAAATACCATTAGTGGATCGGCAAATGAACAGCCCTGTAGAGTGGAGCCAACAAAAGACCTTTCTCCATGGTAATTGAATAGCAGTGATGTGTTGCAGGGAAGACTTAAAACATGATCTCATGGTTTGTTAGGATGTTGACCATGCATACAGGGAACAGTGGCCAATGAATGAATTACAGCTTCAGCACAGTGCTGATATGCATTTCTTCATTTTCATTATCACTCATCATCAGTAGAGAAATCTGAGCATTGCAGAAACTGCAAATGTTACCGGTTTATATTTTTTTCAAGATGTATTTTTTGGCTTTTTATACCTTTATTGAGCGACAGGACAGACCGGTTGGATTCAAACCCAGGCTGAGAGAGAGTCATTAGAGTCATCTGTATTATGAATTTTGCCATACGTATACTGGACATACAGACATATCAAACAATGGTTTCTCTCTAGTGCAAACTGCAACAGTATAAAAATGTTGTTGCAAACCACAATAGAAATACAGATAAAGTATTAAGACAATAGGCTCTGTACGTGGGGCGCACAAACTAACCACTAAACCACTGGCGCCGCACAGGTAAAAAATATTTAACCTGAATGCCCAAAATTAAAATGAAAAAGATTCCAATATTGTCTGGAAATTCACAGACTATTAAAAGTAAATGTCGCGTTTGCAACACACTCCATATTTTTATTTTGTAATCACTGATATCTAAATTCATCTAGCTTAAGTCTTGAAGGTTAATCAGACTTCTTGTTTCTCCTTTTTTCTAACCTCGTAAATGTTTTAAAACACCCTCAAAAAAAGAAACCCACTTAGAGGATGAGCGCTAACAGCAGGATTCATCAAATGTACACACCATGTTTTCATGGAAACCATAACTAACACCTTCCTGACAACCACCTGAAGGCAGCGTTTAAATAAGAAACACTAGTCTGACCTTCATCTCCAGCCACTTCTCTTTCTCTGTTCACATCCCTGAAGCCCATAACTCACTGACTGCAGCTGCACTCTGCCCTGAGACATTCACACATGTAGCTTTTTCCCTTTTCAGATGACACGTGTTCGTGCTGCTACAAACCATTTAAATAAAACAAAAAAACATCCTGACTTAAGGCTTTTGCGTGTATTCTGTCTTCTGATTGGATAATAGAGAGGTGAATCACAGGACTCGGATGAGCTCAAGGCTCCTCTTATTCATATGTATATATGAAGATTTTACACCCACACATGCACACAAAGCGCAGAGTCTTGTAACATGTGCTGACATGACGGTTATCTTACACACAATGTTTGCCGTTCACTCTGCCTGTAGCTCCACATTCTTTAAGGGTGTAACAGACATATACGTTTATGCAAATACCATCTTGTGTCAACACTTAAAGGGGAGGAAGAGCTTGGGTCAAAAAAACTGATTTTCTATTCGGTTATCTTTGAGTCATTCTGTTGTCACAAGTGAAGGGCCTTTTTATAGTCTGGGATTATTCTGATGTATTAAGACAGCTGAAAGCTAAAACAAGCTATGTAGCTATAGGTGAAAACTCTGACTGACGACAGCAAGTAAATTCCGCCGTCAGGTGGCTCTAAATCCAAACAATATCACAAAGACGACGGTTCTTCTTGCTAGCCCCGATAAAAACATATTTCAAGTTGGCCGTAGTCAAGACGAGTGGACAAAATCGACCTGAAGAAGAGAATATGTTTACAAACGAGCTAATGTATAGAAGTATTTTTTATGTGACGCTTTTATCACAGCAGCACATACAGCAACAATACGCTAGCTTTCAGTAGCAGCTCCCCTTTCCTTGTGTCGCGGTCTTTGATGGAACATCCTTTGTTTCCGTGGCAACAATGGACATGTTGTTTCTGTCATGGCGGCTGCTGTACTGCAGAGCAAACATTATGCTCCGATATTATCGACTGGCTGATTAATTGGTCAGGCTCTACGATAAACAATATCACTTGTGGAACTTTTGAAGCTACCAACAGGCCCAGTCCATTCTTACTTAATCTGGCCTTTATTTGTGCCACTACTATAACAAAACAAAGGTGCTATATAAAGCCACAGACTTGAATGATTATTTGTGCAACACTGCTGCAAGTCCAGCTGGACTTCCTCCTCAGCATAAATACTCAGTAGGGTCTGGACTACATCATACATCCATCTGTTATATGCTTTCTACTGTTACTACATGAAGGAGGGAGGTGTTTCTATGCTGTAAGTGAAATAACAGATAACCACAGAGATGCTCAAGACCAAAGTAGAAGACCAGAAATTAGAGAAATAAACTTACTGATATTTCAAGGTTTTTTTTTTGCATTGTCTTCCCTAGTTATATTTCTTGCAGTGCAACCATGCTTACAGAGAGAGAGAGAGAGAGAGAGAGAGAGAGAGAGAGAGAGAGAGAGAGAGAGAGAGAGAGAGAGAGAGAGAGACTTTTGTTTCCTAAATTAATACTGGAACCAGTGAGATGACTTTTTAAGGTTCAGAAAAATACCATATGCTATCCATACAAACACACAAAAGCCATTGTGGGCAGAAGCAGAAATACATAGATGATTGAAAAGCTTAGTGATTCACATTTCATTTTGCCAAAAGTTGACAGAATTTTAATGGAACAATGGAGCTGGAAGTTGAAAACAGTTCTGAATTCTGCCACATCAGATTAAACTCTCTCTCTTACCGTCTGTCCTGATAATATGATTTTCGACCTCATCCCATAAAATGTTTCATTCATGTTTTGACTCTCTCTCTCTCTCTCTCTCTCTCTCTCTCTCTCTCTATCTATCTCTGGGGTCTCATTTGGTGTTGTTCCCTCACACTAAACAGAGATGATGGTGCAATGGAAATCACACCCAAACAACATTATTCCCTTTCCTAGTAGCTCCAGTGATCTGTTTATGGACATGGCTCTCTCTGCTGTTTGCGGTGTGCAGACAAGGATGCTGATGTTAGTTTTGTGGTTTTTTCTTTTTCTTTTTTTTTGAATTTAATGAATAATAAACTGAATAAAAAACAATTCATGGTGATTCTACTGTAATTTAAAATGTATCAAGACTGCAACAACCCAGCGCAGGGAGCATTTAGCCCTCAAATAAACAGTCCTTGTTTTATTGATCAATTCCACAGTACAAATGTGATCAATCAAAAGTCAAATTAAAGCTAATATCAGCCTCATATTAAGCTCTCATAACGCTGTCGAGAGGCATTACACAGTGTTACACACAGCAGCACAGACAGAATACATCCTCTATTGATGGGTGGTATAGAAAGCCATGTCTTGTTTGTAGTTATCAATCAGTGGTGTGACCCATTTCATAGACGGGTCATGTGTTCATCGATCAGCGGGAGAGGGGGGGGGGGGGGGGGGGTTCAACCCCAGCTATGTCAAAGCTGGGGGTCGATGACTCTGAACTGTTTTCTGGAGGCTGAGGTGAGCTAAGCCAAGTTACAACTCTGTGTCGTCTTGTTTTGGGCTGTTTGAATTATCTTTGTTGGTAAGCTCTTAAACGTGAGTCGAGAGTTGATGAATCTTAAAGTGCACTGTAAATTTACTAAACCCTGATCTATTACAAAGACTGGATATTAGCTGCTACAAACGTTTCAAAGATAGATGTAAGTGCTTTATAAGTACGTCCTGTTTAATTATACATTTAGATAATGATTGTTTAACATATAAAGACATTGCCAAAACACACCAAGAGACCAGAAAATACCAATACTACAGCCCGATATAAGAAACATACATTTACAAGACATTCCCCAGTATTCACCCATTTCTGTAGAGATGATGAGTTACAAAAAGTGGAAGGGTATAAATGCGCAATTCTTTCCTGTGTTATCCAATGAAGCTGTAATGCTTTCTCATCCCATGTTGGCCTTTTTGTGATCCTATACAAATGCTAATAGTAGTATGATGAGCGCCCTTTCTGTCTTTTTCTCTGCTGTGTTGTTTCATTAAAAATTAGATTTTTTGATACAGAGGCTTTAGCCAGTAGACCCCCAAATTGGATCAATGGACCACAGGCAAGGAAATAATCTTGCTTGGGTTTACTCGGGACAAGACCTGACGTGAAAAGGAACACCACTGGACCATTGGATGTATTCACAGCATAAAGGAAAGAGGTTCATAGGTGAACCTATTGACCAGTAGAAAATAGTATGTGGATGCCAGACAATTGGACTGGTTGTGCACTGGCAGAGGTGCTGTTTGTCAACAGGCAAGGCAGGCAACTGCAAGGGGCCCCATATCCAGTAAGGGGCCTCGAAGGGCTCATGAACTTTAAAGCAAAGCAGTATACCAAAATGTACCCAGTTTGCAATGACAGTGGGACACCTCCCTCAGGGTGATGAACGCCTGTTGGGAGGCCCCCTGGTTTATTTCTGCCCAGGCACCAGACTCCAGAGTTGCCACTGTGCACTGCAGCATATAAACATCATAACCCCCAACCATTTGCTTTCTGTAACTTAACCTGCTGTGTTGACATATTACTTTTTATCCTGACTTCTTGCGGAAATTTGACCAGAGGGAGGGTAGGAAAAAAATCAACAAAAGACATTTGGCTGTTTATGTTCACACCTGCAACTCACACAAAAAAAAAATGTCTGGACATTTTCAGGAGTTTTGGAAATGTAAAAATAGTACTTTTGAGTGTTTCACAGCTAGTGGCCCTGTAGATTGACATGAAGACAGGAATATCACAGCTAAGTCCCTCCTGTCCTCCGATATTCTTTGCCTCACATTGTCCCAAATGTCCATTTCCTCAACCGTTTACTTTAATGTTCTTCTCCAATCTCCTTACTGTCTACACTTAATATTCCTCCCATTTTTCCCTCTATCTTTTTCCTATGTACCTAACATCCCTCAGCCAACTCATGTTTCCGTCATTTCTTCCCCCTTCTTACTTTTATCCCTCTGTCCTCCCCCTTGTTCTCTCCTTAGTATCATCTGCCTCATTATAAACTCATCTTCATTCATCTTTGCTGTTCTTCCTCCTCCTCTTGTCCCCTACCCCCTAATCTTTTCTCTTGTTACCCTTCTGCTTCTTCTCTAATCCTCACACTGTCTTTTTTCCTTTATTCATTTCTCCCTTACTCACCTGTCGCTCTTACAGCTTTTACTTACTTACCCTTGCCTCCCCCTTCTTCCCTCACAGTGTCCAACATCCTCCTCTTTCTTTATACAACTTTTTTTGTATGTGTCATACACAAGTGACAAACTGAGGTGCAAGAGTTCAGTGTTTTATATATCCCCTCTCACTGAGGACTTTGTAATTTCTGATAAAGAGCAGAGCTTTTAAATTCCTTCGCACTATTTGAAAATTCAACATCTTCACCTGCACACTCCTTTTTCTAATCCCCCTTTGTTCCACCTTTTCATTAACTCAGCACTTTAGTTTTCTCACACTGAACATTACCACGTAGCTGGGGAACGAAGGCTGCACAGCAGAACAGATTCCTGTGTCTGATTTATTGTTAGTGTTCTTTAAATTAATTTGTCTTTCTTCCTCTACTCCGCTATCCAGTTACAGTAAGAATGATGTGAAGAACTGCATTTGTCAATAATAATAATAACAAAAAACTACTCAGAAAGATGAAACTCAGACATAAATCATCGTCATAATAATAAACATCACAAGAGACTTCTCGTTTGAAAAACACATGTATTTTAACTTTATTGTTTGACCCATGACCCTTTTGTTATTATTGAGGAGGCGGGACTTAAGACCTAAGTAGCAGGGGAGCTTTAAATATTCCATCTTAATATACAGTAAAACAATGTGAATAATAGTGAAACTATGGAGAACAGCACTTCCACACATGGCCACTAGAGGTTGTCTCCAAAAGACAGTCGATCCCAATAAAGTCTCAGTCTAAATTGACAAAAAATACACAATTTTAGCTTGTTTTTACATTGTGACAACTACGGAGGGAACTTTTTTCTTTTGGAGGGCTGGTAACTGTGAGCATGGAAAAGGATATAATAAAATTCAACTGAACTAGTGGGAGGAGGGTTTGACTTTTATTTCGTGCAATCAGTGCACTGTATTCATGTGACTCCAGTGTACATAATTAAGGATTAGGACTTCGGTTCGCCAGACTTTTCTTCTCTGCTCTTTTTTTGTGCGGAGTAGAACATCTCATCTTCCGCTGAGGTGCATGTGTGAATAACCAGATCAGGAGCATTTCAGGGGGCAGTCCTCTTGAAATTCTCTGGAAATGTTCTGGAGTCCATATGTGAAAAAGAATCAACATTCTTTGCTAGTCAAGACTTCCTCCTGTGCTATATTTAACCCACCATAATACTGGGGACCTATGAAACATTGCGAACATCAGTCACTTTTGCGATGATCAACAATGTCCTGCAGCCTTACAGTTTGGAGCTGCTGCAGCAGGCTGTGAGTGTACTGATGCCACAAATCTGATTCACTTGAATATCCTTCATTCAAGTTCAAAACATTACAAAATGACCAGAACTGGCAGTTCAGTTGTCATGCACCAGCAGCAAAGAAATATCCAACTGTCTATATTTACTCTGGCAGCCTCTCTATCTTTAGGCCAGCATTTTTCAAGCTTCCATGAGCAGAATTGCAGATCTTGGATCACCAGGCATGCCTCGCTTCACTATCTCATTCTCTGCTACCTGGGAGATAAAAGCTGACTGCAAAATCTGTCCTCGTGTGAGGAGCTGTTGTAAAAAGCCGTCCTTAAAACGTGCTTCCATGTGAGAACATGATTACCTTAACCTTCCTGCTTGATTTCCATTAAGGGTTTTCTGTGAAAAGTAGGACACAGGAGTGCATGCCCCTCCTTTGAAATCTAAACAGCAGAGAGAGTGAAATGGTGCACTTCTGTCAGAAAAGATAAGCCTGCATATTAACTGGATGTTATGCAGCAAATGAAAATGTGAATGCAAAATAGGATAAGTTTATGTCTTTTGGAAAATCTCAGCTCAAGTGTCGTTTTTTTATGACATCACAGTTTCATGACGATTTACAGCCTGCTGGTAAAGTATGCCATGAAGCTAAACAAAACTTGACATCATCTTTTTTTTTTTCAATCATTTGTGAAGGCTGGTATAATGTCTAATTAAGAGGCTAGACATTTTATATTAAGGTAGACTATCCAATCATCACAAGAGAAAGAATTCAGTTTGTGTAGGTTGTGATATATTATCTCTGCTCGTTTCTTAAATCAGCGATGGATCAAAGTGGACGGTCTCCATTATCAGGAGTTAATGGACAAAAAGGAGTCCATTATTTTCTGATTATAAGAACCTTGAAGGGCATTATCCTACTTGTATCATGGTCGACTAATCCAGATAATAAACAAGGTATCTATGTTCCCATGCATTTGCAACCTTTCCACAAGCCATGAGTCAAGGTTTTGAATCACCCTGAATCAATCCCTACCATCCTATGAGATTCTTCTGGTTATTAAACAAGTTGTAGATGATACATGAATCTGAAATAATGGCACTAGCTCTGTCCCTGTAAAGAACTGACAACTACAACCATACAATGAGATTTTATGCATGAGATTCTGTGTCAGATTTGAGGTATGTGTCACATAGGGCTTTCACACTTGCATAAATCTCTTAAAAATCTCCTGATAGAGGAGTTGTATTTTTTCTGTCAAACCCTTAGCATTTTTTTCTGCAGGAAGTCCGAGTAGGCTGATGTGAGAAAGCAGCAGGATATTCTGCAATTATCCAAAACTACACATAGCATTTATTTGAAGGCAGACATTCTCAATAAAGCATTGTATAACCAACTATGTTGCTCTTTCCGCAACTTCACGATACTTCAGTAGCCTAACCCACGACAGGGTTTGGCTACTGAAGTAGCATCTGTTAACAGCCAGGTCAGGAGAATATCCAGAACAGTCCTCCTTAAATGAGTATATGTGAAAACGGCTACATGGCGATGTAAGGTAGTAGTTGTAGTTTTATGTCAATTAGCATTAACATGTATCCCCACTATGAACACAACATAGATGTGTGTGATTTACAATACAATGAGGAGTTTAATAAAAATGAAAATATATGAATAAATAAATGCAACATTTACCCATGAAAGGTGGTAGGTTTCTCCTTATTTAAAAACCTTTATTCTTTATCTTATTTTTTATCTCATTTTAACTGTACAAAATTATAAGGGATTGTGCTTTTTCACTGCTGACCAAGATAGCAGCAATGAATTATGTGTTTTGTAATGACACACAATCACACAATTAAGGCAGACAACACAACACAGAGAGTGGCACTCAGGATCACATGCCTTAAAAAAAAAAAACAAACAAAAGAAAACAGATCTTGTTAAGGAAGCATTTACAAGTTCCAATTGAATTGGCCTAACTACATTTTAAATGCCCGAGGCGGGATAGGATAATCTAACTAAAAATCTGTTGTAAAGTAGTTCCAGGCAACAAGGGGGGTCAGTTAGCATCAGGACTGTGAAGCCTTAAAGACAATCAGTTAAAGGCTGCCATTCAAGCCCAAACAAAGAAGACTACTTTCAGTAAGAAAATAAAACAATGGTAGATCAAGAATAGACCCACTTGAATCTAGTGTAAAGGGTCTGTCCACTTTCATTTGAAACTGCAGTGAAGTGTAGGAAGTGTTGTGAGTGAATGTAGAATCAGAGCAGGCTGATCTGTAGCATGGACCAATCCCCAGATTTCCAATAAAGGGAGGTGCCTGTCCTAAAAAAGGACTTCCATGAATTCTACACTCAACAAAAATATAAACGCAACACTTTTGTTTTTGCTCCCATTTGTCATGAGATGGACTCAAAGATCTAAAATTCATTCCAGATACACAATATTACCATTTCTCTCAAACATTGTTCATAAATCTGTCTAAATGTGTGATAGTGAGCACTTTTGCTTTGCTGAGACAATCCATCCCACCTCACAGGTGTGCCACATCAAGATGCTCATCAGACACCATGATTAGTGCATAGGTGTACCTTAGACTGTCCACAATAAAAGGCCACTCTGAAATGTGCAGTTTTGTCTCACAGCAAAATGCCACAGATGGCGCAAGCATTGAGGGAGCGTGCAATTGGCATGCTGACAGCAGGAATGTCAACCAGATCTGTTGCTCGGGCATTGAATGTTCATTTCTCCACCATAAGCCGTCTCCAAAGGCGTTTCAGAGAATATGGCAGTACATCCAACCGGCCTCACAACCGCAGACCACGTGTAACCACACCAGCCCAGGACCTCCACATCCAGCAGGTTCACCTCCAAGATCGTCTGAGACCAGCTACTCAGACAGCTGCTGAAACAATTGGTTTGCATAACCAAAGAATTTCTGCACAAACTGTCAGAAACCGTCTCAGGGAAGCTCAACTGCATGCTCGTCGTCCTCATCGGGGTCTTAACCTGACTCCAGATCGTCGCCGTAACAGACTTGAGTGGGCAAATGCTCACATTCGATGGCGTCTGGCACGTTGGAGAGGTGTTCTCTTCACGGATGAATCTCGGTTTACATTGTTCAGGGCAGATGGCAGACAGCGTGTGTGGCGTCGTGTGGGTGAGCGCTTTGCTGATGTCAATGTTGTGGATCGAGTGGCCCATGGTGGTGGTGGGGTTATGGTATGGGCAGGCATCTGTTATGGACGAAGAACACAGGTGCATTTTATTGATGGCATTTTGAATGCACAGAGATACCGTGATGAGATCCTGAGGCCCATTGTTGTGCCATACATCCATGAACATCACCTCATGTTTCAGCAAGATAATGCACGGCCCCATGTTGCAAGGATCTGTACACAATTCTTGGAAGCTGAAAATGTCCCAGTTCTTGCATGGCCAGCATACTCACCGGACATGTCACCCATTGAGCATGTTTGGGATGTGCTTGACCGGCGTATACGACAGCGCGTACCAGTTCCCACTAATATCCAGCAACTTCGCACAGCCATTGAAGAGGAGTGGACCAACATTCCACAGGCCACAATTGACAATCTGATAAACTCTATGCGAAGAAGATGTGTTGCACTGCATGAGGCAAATGGTGGTCACACCAGATACTGACTGGTTCTGAGTCCCCAGACCCTCAATAAAGCAAAAACTGCACATTTCAGGGTGGCCTTTTATTGTGGACAGTCTAAGGTACACCTATGCACTAATCATGGTGTCTGATGAGCATCTTGATGTGGCACACCTGTGAGGTGGGATGGATTGTCTCAGCAAAGCAAAAGTGCTCACTATCACACATTTAGACAGATTTATGAACAATGTTTGAGAGAAATGGTAATATTGTGTATCTGGAATGAATTTTAGATCTTTGAGTCCATCTCATGACAAATGGGAGCAAAAACAAAAGTGTTGCGTTTATATTTTTGTTGAGTATAGTTCCTTGAATCCTCACTAATGTGTCCTCGGGGAGTCCTCCTCAGTCCTCAATTTAAATAAAGCGCTTTCATTATGGCTTTGCAATGCCTTTCTGAGGTCAAGTTAGAAGCAATCAAGTAAGAGATTTTGTACTCACCCTCAGCCTCCACTAAAAAAACAAACAGACCAACAAATGTTCAAAGCTAGCATATATTATAAACAAAAAAATAATGGTATCATGTCTACTTCTTACATCAGTTTAAAATATTGAGGAAAGAAGGGATGAGGACTGAGAGGAGGGAAATGAGATTGAAGAAAGAGAAGACAAGGCTAGTGAGAAGAGACAGGGAGAGCTGACACAACCCATCAGCCAACAACCAGAGAGCCAGCTACCAGTCAATCTATCTATTGGAAAAATTAAAGAGAGAAGAAAAAATTCCCAAAAAAGCAAAGGCAGCACTAAGAAAACTAAGGAAGGAAAATGCAGCTCTCAATAAGACAATGAAAATTATGGACAACAGTATATAGAAAACGTTTTTATAAAACCAAATTAAGGCATAAAACAGGCTAACCACAAAAGGGATTAAATGGAGCAATTACTCAATTAAAAATATTTGCTGTCAGTCCAACCGGTTACAAGACCCAGTTTGAGTGATGCAGTGTGTTAAATTCGAACCTGGTGCGTTGATAAAGGTCTTTGAATTCTTAAAACTGAAGGTATTCTCACCATGTGTGCAGTTGCACAGGAATAGCAACACATGCATGTGTGTTTATGTTGGCTGGAAACACAACATGGTGAAAGCAAGTCGGTGCCTATCGATACAGTTGTAATTCTACCAATGGAGCAGAGTACAGGCCAATAATTATAGACATAAAACAGTGTGCAGCATCAATAGAGCTACATGTGCTTGATGTCACCACTGACATGGGTAGCCCTCACTGGGCCATGTGGAAGCCCTTTGGAGTTGACCACAATAAAACATCAGTGCCACACCAGACAGGCAGCCATCCTGACCTGCAGCGTCATTGGTCCTCACAATGCAACATCATAGCAGTTGGATTTGTTGAAATCCCAATTTCTCAGGTCATGCTGTAAAACCAGCTGTTACTGTAAATGTGTAAAATCCTGCAATGGTTTGACCCATCGATGGCCAATGACACAAACCCCAAGCTGACAACACTCGCCTTTTGCTACATCACCTCCCCTCACTTTAGCCAATACCTCACAAACGGGTTACATTGTTCATGCAAACTATAGTGATGTTATTTTTGTACCTTTTATGCCTTGATAATGGGAAACTCTGGTCGGTTGTTGTTCTTTCCTCTCTCCTTGTTGTTCATAGGAAAGCTTGGTTGGGAAGTGGTGAGGCCACTAGATGAGGAAGTAGTGACCCCGACCATTTCACTCACAAGTATCAACCATAAACACTTTAAAAATCACAGATTCATTCTGATCTTTGAGATAATCATTACAAGGCAAGGACAAGGACTTTCTCCGAGAGCACAGTTATGATGGATTCAATATAACTAGACTGAATCTACTCTACTCAAAAACATTCAGACATGAAAAAAGTAAAACACAATATACAATGGGAAAAGAGTATTAGATTACGAGTGTTTGTCATTTCACAGTGGGGAAATTCTGATCATAAATATCCCAGATGTGCAAACTGCCTCACACACAGTTGTGAGGCATGGTCACAGATGTGGAAGGTATGTCTAGATTGATAAACAGCAAGTGATACATCAGTAACAGATGTGCAGAATACAACATGTAGAGATTATTCTAGGCTCAGAGTGCAGATTAGTATGATATCTCGTTCCTTTTAATATGGTGCTGTGTTTGTAAACTGCATTTATATCAGACTAAGCAATTGGAGGTCAGATTGTGGAAAATGTTTTTCAAAGATCAGACGTTTAAATGTTCAACATGTAAGTAATTGGGTCTTTACTGTACTTATATAACTTGGTGTTAAGGTGGGGCCTACACCTTTACATTGTCTGGTTTGGTAGGAAATAGTCATCTCTCTGATTATAAAACTTTAACGTCTGGATCCTGAGCCGCCAAATTCCAAAGTAAATTACCATACAGAGTTCTGAGAGATTCTCAAGGTTAATCAAGGAGACTCTGAAGTCATTAGAAGCAACTCTGTAGCCGAACTGAGAGTGGAGATGACAGTTGATTTTGTTATTACGTCAGGAGAAGCAGCTATTGAGATTTGAAATCATGATTTTAACATTTGTCAGTCCAGGCAAGGGCTGCGTCTTCGTCTCTCTTAACAGTCTGTTCAGTTTATCATGTCCACCAGTCAGTGTACACAGTCATGAAGAAAACACTGACATACTGTTGTACATTTGGTAAGATAAAATGGCTGATTTAACTTAGAATAAAGAAACTTGCATGGGGCTCCTGTGATGTTTCATGTGTTTTTTTAAATGACTTGACATATTGTTATTTTCCACTCTAACCTTGGTGTTCTTTGCCATGTGTACAAGATGGATATGATGGAGGATCCAACCCCAGGTTGAGTTATTGATTATTCTGCTGCATATGTTCCCCTACACCTTTGCTTTCTCTATAGATTTATGTCTTTCTGTTCACTTCAGTAGAAACACTTTAAATTTATGGCCGAATAAATAAATGAGTAAAAAGATAAACATGTCAACAGTAAGATCCAAACACATGACTCCTCTTGCAGACCAGAAGCCCTCTCTTATGCAGATGGATTAACTCTGAGCATGGTGCTGTAAATCAAAGCATGTCTGCATGGATATCACCGCAGCATCCTCGCTGTCGATTCAGTCACAGTGTTGATCCCCTCAGGCAATTGTATCTCTTAAAAGAATTAATTAGACCCGTGCTAGCTTGACTGAGGAGGGTTTTTTTTCTCTTCGAGGAGATCTCTCAATCAATAAAACAAGACTTATTTCTCCATGTTTGCGCCTCTTCCTTCTGTAAACCAGAAGGACTACAATATTGCACCGAATTTTTTTCAAGTCTTTTTGTGTGCACTCTGGTTGACCTTAATTGTAGGACACAAGATTAATCCTGCATTGTGCATTCATTTTATCGCCAATACTTTTGTTTTTAAAAAAAAGCTAACTGTGAAAACAGAAGATCTTGTGTTTAATTATTTTTCATTTCTTGCCTCATTTCTGATCTTGAGTTGCGGTCAATGGCTGCGTCTACTCACCAAATTGATGATGCAAATACATTTGAAGGCGGTGCAGCGTATCTTGTAATGGTAACAGTCATGGGTCAATTCAAAGCATTGCTTACATTTATGTTTACAGCAGGCACGTAAGACCTGGTGGTCACTGGAGACATACTGATAATGCATTGTGTGAACGCATGTACTCCATTAGTCTCCACTTGTGATCAGACCTCCACATGATGATACCTGGTGTAATCAGGGTCACAGTCTAACTTCATTTCATTGCACAGTTTTCTTGTAATTAGCAGCGAGTGACTGGTAAGTAAGTGAAACTTGGTTTAATAAAGAGCAAATAAATCATCTCTTTGCTGTGGTTATTACAAACGCCCGATATAATAAAGCATGAAATTAATATTATTCTGGCCAGCAATTAAGTTATGATATCTACATTGAATTATGCAGTCTTACGCAGTAGAAGACTGTGGCATATTTTCAATCAGATACAGTTTGTATGTGATTTCTCATTAGTCTTTGATTTCATAAAATGGTATCTAATGGTGTATCTGCATTTTCTATGCAGCTTCTAATTAAAGTATGATATGGTATAACAGTGTATTCTTTTTTTTTTAATTACAGCATACTCAAGATTTATATTTAACTGTATCGGTGTATCGTAAAATAAAGAGCATCCAGGCAGTACAACTGTTATGTGTACAACACGCTATTATAAACACTGCATTTATTATAAGAAATTATTGTTTGTCATGTATTTTTGAAAACTATTACTTTCTGCCTTTTTTGGTCTGTTGGGTCCGTTTTCCCCTAAAGATGCGGAGTGGCATATTAAATAAGGAACAGCAACATAATGATGAATTTGTGTTTAATACTAAACGTTTTCTTGTGGTTGTGTCTTTGTGCTTTCATTTGCACAACAGCTGGACTGAAGCCTTTTTTTATTAGCATGGTGTGAAAAAAAAAAAAAAAACACTCTTAACTCTGCAGCACTCATCATCTCTGTTGAGGCTCATGGCTTTTCCCTCGGTTAGGCAGAGTACTGTTTACATTCAACACAATGATCAGTCTACAGTCACATCTGTCAGCCCTCACTGATACACACACACACACACATACACACACACACACACTACCCCTCCTACCCTTTAAACTTGTTACATCACTTTTGACAACATAACATTATGTAGTAAATCAATCGTATGTGTGTATCTATTAACCCAGATTGGTGGGTATCGATGTAAACATACATAAACACACGCACACACGCACGCATGCACACAGAGCCAAAGAGTATGCAAATACTTGTGTTTTAAAGATGTGGACATAGGCATAGATGCACACACACACTTTCTTGCATGCGCCAATGTTTCTCAGATCAGTGGTAAAAAAACACCTGTCTTTGTCCTGCAATGTCTCTCACCCTCGCTCTCTTTCCATCTGCCACATAGAGTCACGGAGGCTTAGCATGCATTGTATTTAACCTAGTCATCGGAGGGTGTACGAGTGAGCGTGAGCTTTTCATCCTCGACTAAACACACGGCCGGAAGAGAGACAGATGGAAAGTGAGAGATAGAAATATCTATGCAGATTTAAAGAGACGGCAATAATGTGAA
The DNA here is from genome assembly GCF_947650265.1 of Symphodus melops. NCBI lineage: Eukaryota > Metazoa > Chordata > Actinopteri > Labriformes > Labridae > Symphodus > Symphodus melops. The sequence continues at coordinate 4,701,927 of NC_136699.1, read as the reverse complement.
TAGAGGGAGAGAGATACAAAAATGTCAGGAAGTGAGTGATGAAAGAGAAACGTTTACGTTCATTACATCACACTCATGAGAAATGAAATCAGCAGTGTGGATTAAAGTGGAGCAACCTCCTTATGCACCATCAAATCTTCTACTGTCAATAATCCTTTAACTTTTCTCAGGAAATAGTGTGAACAGCCAAACAAAGAGTCCAAACCAAACCCATATTCAGATTCTTATACAGCACAAAACAAAGAAAAAAAATACATTCAGGCTAACACTGTAGATTTGTGCTGAACTGAACAGTTTTAAGGGCATTAGTCAGCTTGTAAAGCCCTAACGTCCAAACTCAAATATGATGTAGATTGTTTTTAAAAATTGAAATGGTGATGGCTGCCCTGATCAGCTGGTATATTGTACCAATGGGATTAAATCCCAACAATGACTCTTTGCTGCACAAACTACCCTCCTTCTTCTTGCCTTTTCTGTCCAACATAATTTATCGAAGCAGCTTTGCACTGTCATAGATATTAACTTATGTATATGCATGTAGCTCTTTGCAGATTGGAGTTTGACAATAGTGCCGTTAACCCATCGTTTCACCTTTAGACTTAAATATTTCATCTGCAACAGCACAACATTGGTGTCCCTGTGTGTAGTTTCACATTATGTTTCGGCGTTATGGAAGTGCGAGAGACGATTGCTGTGATGCATTTCCTACCAAAATGGCAACCTAAGTGACAAGCTTAGAGCCGTAGCTGAGGCAGGTTTTAAGCCTCCTGATGCACCGTTACATCGCACCCATCTGTCAATCATGTCAGCTACACACCTAATGTGGGAAAGCTTTTTAGCTGGTTGAAAATGAGTAAAAGTCTCTAAATGCAAGATGAGTCATCAGACATTTGAAAAGCTTCACAGGAAGAGAAAATTTCAGTTAATTTGATATAAACTCAGATAATGCTTCATTGAAATGTATTCAGCAGGTAATGGCAGATAAATGAATGCTCAGCACAGGAATGTTGGATTAAAACTGGAAAAAAATATGTTTCAATTCATGGGGGCTTCAAACATAAAGCTGACTGATTCAGAAACACAAGGAGAGAGATGAAGAGTGTGTGTTGGCGGGTCATACAATCACAGCAAAAGCGACACAGTCACACAGACGGAGAGCGAGAGAGCGAGAGAGAGAGAGAGCCAGGCAGTGGGATACAGAGATGCTGCGTTCTGATTGGCTGAGAGGACCTCTTGTATCTAAGTGAAAGGAACAAGAGCAAAGGAAAGAGAGAGAGAGAGAGAGTTGACACAGCCAGCGACACGTGCTGCTCTGTCACATGACTCAGTACTCTCTCACTCCCTCTCTCTGTCACTCTCCCTCTCCCTGTGTCTTTTAATGCTCGTTCGCTCACAGGGATCTGTTTCTCTGCTGATGCTCTGGTTTTTCACTCCATTTTCTTTTCCTTTAACATTGCCTCTTTCTCCGCTTTCTCATCACTGATGTCTTCGCCTCTGCTTTACACACATATCCCCCTCTCCTGTCTTTCACCTTTCTTTCTTTCTTTATCCTCTTTTTTCCTCCTCTTTCTTTCTCTGTCTTGTGTGCCCACTCTGTCCTTTCTCTCCCTCCGCTATCTCCTAATTCCCCGTCTTTCCACCAATCCCTCTTTTCTCGTTTCTTCTCTTCTCAGGAGTCTGCTTTCTCTCTCTATTTGTTTCTATTTTTAATGTTTAGTTTTGAATTTAATTCACATGATTTGCATTTATGAGAACAGAATATCCCAAGCCACATAGTATGAAACAACAAATGTTAATCAAAGTAGAACATTAATGAGTATTCTGGCAGTGTCTTACAATATAGCCTTGAATCTCCCATGATGTTCTTTCTCTCACTCTCTCTATCAAAATGCAAATGTAATTTTTGCACTAAACAACTTTTTTTCTCTTCTGTGTATCTAGCGTTCTGTTATCCCTTCCCTCTCTCTCTCTCTCTCTCTCTCTCTCTCTCTCTCTCTCTCTCTCTCCCTCTCTCTCTCTCTCTCTCTCTCTCTCTCTCTCTCTCTGTAAGTGTCACTCATCCAGGTTCAGCTCTTCAGTCTGGTTGGCAGTTCAGTTTGTTGAGCCTCTCCTCTGTGGCCCTGCTGACAAACTAAGCGCTCTTCACTGCCAGCCCACTTGCACACACACAAACACACATTAAAACACACATCTAACAGCAAGAGGGGAGAGGAAAATACTTTTTTTTTTCTTAAATAAACTTTAATACACAAAGGCTGCTGATGGCTTGAAAAACTGTCCATTATTTGCTCTGACGTCATCGAGCATGTTTAAGTCTCCATATACAGTTTCTGGAGAACATGCTCCCAGGTCGTTTGAAGAAGCAAGACACGATGTTGAGCAAATGTTTATCAAAGCTTCGAATGCAAGAATGAATGAAGCAAATGATTGTCAACCTCAAGTTTGGTCAGGCAGTCCATTTGCTTGGCTGTTGGTCTAAGTGCACCTCCAAACACTTAAGGGAGTTTGGTGTCATATTTCGCTGCTAACTTTCAGCTAAGTAATACTAGTGAAGGTTGATGGAATCAGAACCATGGGGAAAGATGATGAAATGATTTGATACTGATGCAAATCTGCAGTATTATCAAATGTCAAAACAAATCAATTGCAATGCTAATCAATATTTGTCTTCCTTTTTTATGTCAAACATCTGCATTCTTTGACATTGGATGTTGTATCTAAGAGGGAAGAAGAAATTTCCAGTAGTTTAATTATTGATGCATGGTGAGTCAATAAAAAATAACTCACACTGCAGGGACTCTATTTAAGGTGTGAATGGGGGCAGGATCAGGGCAGGATCAGGGCATGCAGGCAGGGTCAGAGGTCAAAACTCTATTTTTGAGTGAATGTTTCTCTCAAGTACCGCAGCACAGTGACCTTGTGTCCTAACCTCCTGAAAAACAAAACGGCAACCTGATTCCATCAGGACAATCGTTAAAAAAAGGCATTTGATGGTGGAAGAGAAAAATGGAACAAATAAGCTAAAAACAAACGGGAGAGAGAAAACTGATTTAACCTCCCGCAGAGACAGACGGGAGCATGACACTTAGATGTGTTCCTCGTGACGAGGTCTCTGCATTATTTTTGATATTTAATGGGAATGTTGGCAGAGCATCTAAGTAATAAATATTGTGTTTCTCATAATGCCCATCATCATGTGCTTTACTGCAGCAGATGTTAACATCGGAGGCTCGGGCCAGTCTGATTATTAAGAAGTTCTACTGTATTAGTTTTACTAGTATGTAGCATGTTAAGTCCTAACTAGGCAGCAAAGACAATACCTTTTTGAAAATGACAGTTGATTTCACAGTTTTTACCAGAGTAGGAGTTCTGTAAGTCAAATTTTTGTATGCAACACTCGAAACATATGTAACTTCTGGACATTATATCCAATGCGTTTACACAAAACATCCATGTTTACATCTATGATACACATGATGCTGAGGTAAAAACACCAACTGAGACCTAATTTCTGAATATCCTGTGTAAATGTCTTGAGTTTGCTCCTGAAATTCTGAAGCGTTCAATGTTCTTGCTTTATCATCTTAATCTGAGTTACAGTATCATATTGATCAATCAAGACAAACACTGGCTGCTGTACTTTTCATTTACAATGTTGCAGGACTTCCTCCTCGGCCTGAAGCTGGACTACTCATCAGATGCAGTCCTCGGTGCTGCCTCTGGTAGTATGAAGGTGCAATTCTTTCATTAATTAAGTAAATATATAGGAGAGTGTGGCGTTATTCATTAGAAATAAAAATAAAACCCATCTTGTTATGTCCACAGACCTTTTTTAGCATTTTTTTTCTTTTCTGTGATTGCTTGACCCTGCTGATTATTTTGCGCTTTAATCAAGGCAAAGAAACAGTTTTGGAGTTTATGACGACAACAGGAGGTTACAATCTCCATTATTAGGGTCAAAAACCAAAAAAAGCAGCAAATCACATCATTAATAGTTGCTGTGCAGAATGACTTAATATGAATGTAGAGCAAGGTAGCCAAGTGTGTCGCCTAGTCCCTTTGGTTTTTATGTTTATGCATGAGAAAACCTCGAAGATTTTCAACGCCTTTGCTAAAATCAATCAGTGACATCGCAGAGGACGAACTCTGCATGAATTAAAGGGCCTTTGTTTTCTGCTGTGTAGGACAGTGACTCACACACCGTCACACACAAAATAAGAATAAAAAGCCTCTCAGATATTAGCTCTTTAGTCAACACAGCACAGCCTGCAGCAGGTGGACAGCAGCATCTCTGATCCATACTCTGCTGTTTGCTTTGTCGCGGCTGTCAGAGGGGAACAACGTGAGTCGAATCGTGCTGCTTGTCAAGAGCCTACAAGGAATATTGATTTGTAAACACATGCATGCATGCCTACACACACACAGGCATACACACACACACACATACACACACACACCTACACACACACCCACACACACACACGCACACACACACGCACACACACACACACATTAAAACCAGCACAAAAGAAGCAGAGCTGGAGAAGGATAAACGCGTAGATTTAGGCTGCAGGTGTTGCTATAGCTAGTTGCATAGCTACGAGCTATGTGTGAAATTTTACTTCAACTGGATCCTCTGTGCTGGAATCAGAGGAACTAAAAGACTGTATAGCGATTGACAGGCAATGTGAATTTGCAGACTGGGTCACCAATACTACGCCTTTGCAGAATCACGAGAAATTACAAAAAGTGTAATGATGGAGGCGCTTCATTCCAGCTCAGTTGAGGTATTGCACTCTGAAAAGGGTTCGCGTGTAAATGTTTGTGAATGTTAGATCAGTAGGCTACAGAGGTACAGCCTGGCATTTATCATTGCAGCTAAGGCCACTAGTGCATGAATATATATGTAAAAGGATGAATGTAACATGAATCAGTAAAGTACTGTAAGTGGTCAGAAAAAAAGAAAACTATTAAAGATGTAGGGGGCGCCGGTTGGCTAGTGGTTATTACACACTCCACGTGAGCGAAGGCTGTTGTCCTCGAAGTCGGCGGACTGGGTTCAAATCCAGCTCATTTCCTGTATGTAATGCCTCTCGCTTGTTGCTGACTCAATCCAATTGCCTGTCTTAAAAAAAGGCATAAAAAGGCGCAAAAAATAAAGCTTTAAAAAAGAACAAGAAAAGCTCTATGGTTATCATTTCCATATCCCAAGACCCAATGTCCATTCAGACTTTCAACCTCCATTGTCTCTAAAGCTGCTGATCAACTGAGAAATCTCAGCTCTTGGTCAGATTTCAGATTTCTGTGTTTACACAACTTACATCCTGGAACTCAGCGTTATGACATAACAGCATTAAAGCTTCTAGTGGTGATTATAACCTCAGAGGGAAATGGATGGCATATACATATAGTCACTCTCTACAGAAGGTTCCCCTCTATATCCTATTCTCTTCTTATCTGGTGCTGCTGTGGGGTTTTAATGGAATAAATTCAAAGGGCTCTGGTGACTAACAGCATTTTTTAAGCCACTAAAAGGTTCTTTGTTGCGTACAAATCTGTATGTTCAGAAACAAAAGTTGGATTTTCACCCACAAAATATAATGTTTTTCCAACCTTGAAGTTTATAGGTGACATATTATACTAAACAAGTTTAATCACTTTTCAGATTATCTGGATGAGAATCAAAGCAATGTTCTCTTGTAAAAAAAAGACTCGAGTTGTCTCTTTAGAGCCACTCTCATTAGCTGTTACCAAGCTTTTTAAATTCCATTAAACCCAGGATCCAATTTTTAGTAAATCTAGAGCTGCCCTGAGAACGTAAACTAGGGCTATGCTCATTAAAGCAGCCTCATTAAAACATCTTATTACACTTATTGCTTTCATTATGGGGTAGAAATAGCTCTGCAGCAGTGTGCTGGGACAGGGATTATGTGCTCAATGAGAAAGACAGCAACACTTACAGGCATGGAGATTCAATTCCAAACAAAGCAAAAAAAACCCCTCAAACTTTGATTTTTCTAACCAGCTTTTATGATCCAGCTCAAGTAGCATAATATGTTGCTTAATATTACAAAATAGTTCAATTCTTTGATGCTTTTTCATCCACCATTTTTTAAATGAAACTTCTCTTTGCTCTATTAAAAACACTTTTTGGTTAACTTGTTTCTTTATTGCCCCCTGGTAACATCATTATGTTATCCTGGGAGATGGCACCCCCAGTTATTACTTTTTGCAGGTTTCATACTGAAACACTCAGTGATCTGCTCAGCTCTGGGCTTGTTAAGTTCAATCAGATTTGACTGACAGTCATAGCAACAAAAGCAGACAACTCCACAAACTTCAACTTCAAATGCTCTTCAACTATGATTGGTGCAGAGCACTGAAACCCCCAAAAATCTCAGGTCCATTACTGTGTGTTTGTGAAAATCCATCAGAAGCTGACGCTACTTCATTATGTAGCATAAGGCTTTTTTTCTGAAGGCTTTCCATAATGAGTTATGTGTCTACAGCTCTGATAGTAATGGTCAAATGAAAACTAAATGTGGATGTGGAATTGAGGAACTGAAATAAGTATTGCAAAATTGTCTTTACGTACATGTAAACTGGAGTTAAAGGGGAAAGCCAACATAACGCAATGAAACAAATCCTTCCCTGTTATTGGCTGCAGTGAATCGACACCTGTTATGGACGTATAGTTGTGGTTGCACAATTGTTCTTAAAAGTGGAATTACAAATCAAAATCCCCACCCATGGAAAATGCAAACACAAGGTATCGCCTTATTGTTTGAATCTGTATGTCAGAGAATGTTCATTCTTTTTAGACATCTCTGTGATACTTCACTTGAACATTGTATATCTTTCTGAAACTTTAAACAAACTAAGAGACTTTGATACTATTTTTTAAGTCATCATAAACAAAATTTTTTTCAGGAAGTCAAATGTATCATCTTGTAAACATCTCGCATTGAGTTTGAAACTGACCTTTTATCCCCTGATATGGGAGTTTGTTGACCGTAAACTGGGTGTATGTGTGTGAGGAGGGATGTGGATACAATATGACACAATACAATACTGGCAATACAAATTCAGAAATTGTCTTCATTTTTTGCAGGCCATTAAAATACAGTAAACTACACTTGTTGTGAGAGAAGTGTAAATGACTGAGTGAACACAGAAAACTAAAAGCTAAATTAATAACAAACAGATTTCTAAAAAAGGTGAAATTAACTGGATCCCGAAACCCTGACTACAAAGTTTCACATTTATCAATGATCCAACCATAGATCAAAGTGTAACAAAGTGGAAAAATATTCTGCCCAAATGTAAATGTCCAAGTTCTGTTTTGTCTTCAGTTAATAATTAAAAAAAACAACAGGAAAACAAGACATCTGTGCTGTGACAAGATGCTTTACGCCTGGCATACGATAAGGCCCTAAGTGTGTGTGTGTGTGTAGGTGTGTGCGTGTGTGTGTGTGTGTGTGTGTGTGTGTGTGTGTGTGAAGCAACAAGAAAGAGAGGAGCTAATTGTTGGATTTATATGTCTGTGTATGTCTGTGTGTGTTTGTGAAAGTGTGTGTTCAGTGGGCTGTGAGTGTCTGAGGCTGACTCAAAGCAGCGTGTGTGTACTCTGCATTGGATGTGTCGCATTCTTGTCATTGATGTTTCAATGAGCCAGTCTGTTCAAGGCAACTTCTGCTCTTCAGCCTCTGAGGAGGACACACACATATACACATGCACGCACGCACGCACGCACAAGCACGCACGCACACACACACACACACACACACACACACACACACACACACACACACACACACACACACAGACATATACAGATTGTTTTGTAAAAGGAACTTAACTCAACTGTCTAATACAGAAACACAGAATCTAAATGAAGTTTATTTGCTCTTTTTAAGGAGCTCATTTAAAGTGCATGCTTTAAATAATAACTAAAAAGCTTTCTCTCTCTCTAGTGAACGCGTCTCTTTGAGTTCCTTTTTCAAGGATGATGTCAAAAATTCAGGAGGTAAAACTGAATTTTAATTTTCAAAGCCATGTATAGGATTGCAAAGTTTTAAGTGAAGATATTAAGTAACAGTTTTTTTTTTCAGGTTTAGTGGTATTAGCATTCAAGGTGAATTCCCTTCATCTCTGTGGTTTGTTCACACCTTCACCCCACAGTCTGCAGTGTGGATGGTTGTTTCAACCTGACACAGTCGGCTGCCTGTCAGCACAATCTCCCCACGTGTTTCTTTTACAAAGTAATCAGCAAGAAGGTGCCAGTCAGGATAATTGTAGCCCTTACATCATTGAATTAATTAAGAGGACTGATCCCCCATAATTTCAAGAATCGCTTATAAAACTTAAATGAACTTCTTGAACTCTATACTGAGATGTTTCTGTGAAAAAATAGCCATGTGAACTCAGACAGACTATGTGACTGATGCAACAGACTTAACGTTAAATGCTGCAGACAATAAATATTTAGCTGATTTCCAAACCGACCAAACTACATTGCATGATTGAAGTACCACTTAATGGTCATGGTTTAACACGAGGGCAATAAAACCTTTTGTTGTATCTCCAAACACTGTATGGAGGAGATAACAGAAGATCAGTTGTTACACAGGGAGAACTGGGCAGGGCTGTAGAGGAGCAACTACCCAGCAGGAGGAACACTATCTGCTAATTTACTTAAGGAGGAACCGAAGGAGCACTGGCAGAGTAATACAGAAGAACCTCCAGCAGAATACTGGTGTGCAAGTTTCTGACCACAATGGGAGAAACAGACTTAATGAAGGTGACATGAGAGCCAACAATCTTCTAGTGAGACCTGTACTCAGAGACAACCATGGGGCTCGATGGTGTTTGCCAGAGAACACCAGAATGGGCCGGCCTGCTATTGGCGCCCTGCTCTCTTCACAGACGAGAGCCGGTTTCCACTGAGCACATGTGACAGGCGTGAAAGAGTCTGGAGACGTTGTGGTACTGTCTGCTCTCATTTGCAGGTAAAATTGATTCATAATTATTTGTGCTTAACGGACAGAATGACATCACTCAAGTCAACACACTTGGTGTTGTATTGCGACCATTAACTTTTGAGCAGTGCACATATTAAAAACATTTTCTCAAAATAACACACTCTTTGTTGTGTAATTTAAAAAAAGACCACTCCTTTACTATTCCATTTAATCAGCTGATTACTCTTAATTTTTCTTTGGCGAGTTTAGGTTTTTGCAGGAATAAGTCATGTGACAAATAGCAGCACATCGACAGAGAGGGTTGTCTGATAGGGAGCTTTCCGACTGCTTTGGAGCCATTTATTGCATGTATAGTATTATGACTGGTTACCTGGTGATGTTCAAGAAATCACCAATTAGAACTAAGTGATCGCACAACTCTTGATAACAAAAGAAAACTGTTGTACTGGGTAAATTTGAATATAAAATATAATTTCCTCTTGGTCTTGGTTCCCCGTTACAAACTACAAAAAAAGTTGCGAAGTAGAATTGGGTCAAGGGAGTTGTCATCATTGTTAAATCATTGCTCCTGAGCAGAGCATGATGCTTCAGGCAACACAGATGTTTAAATCTGACTTGGAACGCCACATTTATCTGTGTTATGATGTGCTAAATCAGGTGGAATACGGCTGTTTTCTAGGTCTTGTAGTTATTACATATCACGGCTGGCAAAGAGGAAAATAGATTTTGAGCCTACATAATGGTACCCAGGGTGTTAACTTGTATACTGCACTGTATGTTTGATGTGCTTGTGAGTTTGATCATTTCTTAGTGTGCAGGTCTGTGCTTGTACAGTACTCCCACTCATGAGTCAGGCTCTATTCTTGCTTCTCCTGGCAGTGCGTTGGTGTGTTGGTGAGTGACGTGCTGACTTTCAAGTAGAGAACACACCACAGTCTTTCTGCAACCAGCTGTTTCGAGAATTAGTCCGATAGCTGGACAGCATCCTTTCTGCCCCACTGACAAAGCAATTGATCTGCTCTAAAAAGTAGTCACACGTATGTAGTGCTCACACACACTATGTGGTGGTGTTTGGCCATTATCTACTATGGACAATATTTTCGTAACTCCTATAGGCCCCCCTCCCCCATGGGCGGCCTT
>NC_136699.1:4593145-4691606 GCF_947650265.1 Symphodus melops | reverse complement strand
GAGGGAGGGGGGGAGGGCAATTCCTGAGGCACCTGCCCCTCGCTCGCTCCAGTGAGGGAGAAATCTCCCATAATTACCTCGGAGCCCAGTAGACCACACGCACATACACACACACGCAGACACCTACGCACACTGACACACATACAACCACACACAGCAGGAGTGAGAGAGAGGGGAAATCCTCAAATAACCCTGGTAAATCCATCCAAAATGCAGCAGGCTGAAGGCTCAGGCACTCACTCGCTCACTCAAACAAATACACACACGCAAACCAAAATACACACATGCAGGATCAACTAGAAGATGCTGATAGGGAGGAAAAAAAACTGGGTTAGAGAGAAAGAGAGGGAAAGACAAAAAATTGAGTGAAACAGAAAGCGAGTGAGCACACACACACACACAAACACACACACTGACAAAACTAAATGAAAGTGAGATGGACGAAGGACATTTTGCCCCATGCAGATAGGGAAAGATTAAATGCTTCACAAACTGTGACAACTGTAGTGTGTGTGTGTGTGTGTGTGTGTGTGTGTGTGTGTGTGTGTGTGTGTGTGTGTGTGTGTGTGTGTGCGTGTGTGTGTGTGCGTGCGTGTGCATGTGTGCGCTGATGATACCAGACTGGATTTCTTTCATGCACACACAACAGAATAATCTCAAAACCTTGGGTATTAAAAACCAAAATAAAAGGTGCAGCCACATTTAGGTTGAATTTTTTTCTTTTTTTCTCACATATTATATCCTCAATTTCTCCACCTTTCATTTTTAAAATATGACATCAGATGTGATTATTATTTATTTTGCATATTTCTGATGAAATACTTTCACATTCAACATTTACATTCAGACTTCGAGGCACTTTGGATCGAATGTGCACAAAGCGTTTGAAGTTCTTAACACATTGCGTGCTTGGTGTCATGCTAAGTTCACTCTCTGTTTTTATCAATCTATCGCAGTGCTATTTTTGGCCCCTAGCTACGAGATATTATAAGTTATGTTACAGTATGTTACCTGCTTCTATCGATGCAGCAGCCAATGTGGACTGACTGTCTGCCAGAAAGACATGTAGTTTATCGATAGAGAATGACACACTTCTTTTTCAGAACACCTATCGGCTTAGGTTGAATATTCACTTTGGACCCCTTTCCTTTATTTATTCATTTATTTTTCGGCTTTTTTTGTGTGCCTTTTATTGATAGACAGGAGAATGGCTAGGATCAGAAATCAGGAAGAGAGAGAGTGGTGAATGACGAAGGAAAGGAACTACAAGTGGGATTCAAACCGATCTTTGAAACGTAGATTCAAAGATTCAGCTCAATAACGAACTCCTTTGCACATAATGATGTTGATGATAACAACAATGATGATGGTCTTGTTCGAGAATGATGTTATTTAGGATGATTCTGATGCTGGTTAGAACTCATAAGAGCAGCTGTCGATGCTGTGCTCTTCCTCAGGTTGCTTCCTGTCAGCACCTGTGTGTCCGATCAGACGAAAGCTGTTTGTTTGCACTCACTGACATGGTTTCCTCTTTTCTCGATCCTTGCTCTGATGTACGTCACTTTGGATGAAGAAATGTAACCACAGCGACAGTGTTTCTTCATCAAACCCCCTTGTTAAACAACTCAAACTTTGACTAGAGAAGAACGAAAAACGCAAAAAAAACTAATTGAAACACATCTCTCTTTCTTAGTACAAGCACAGATTATATTATTATTATTTCACAGTACAGCTGTAAGGCTCTCCTGACATGATCTCAAGGCAAATAAAGTTATCTCATGTTGTGCAAACAATGATGAAATAAAAATCCAAAGGCCGCTGTTTAAAAGAAACGAAACAGCCATGCAGTGACTCTGGGAATCATAACTTTAAGAAAGCTTTTGAGACACATTTATGGCCCAAATTAAATCAGATTAGTTTTCAAACATGAGTCATTGATGGATTTCTTTGAAATGATTTGCTAAAAGTAAAACGTGAAGATAAATCTGCCTTTTAACCCCTTATCTGTATTTGAATACAACTACTTCTATAACAGCTCTATATGTAGATAATTACTTCAATGATTAAATCTGCTTTATTATTTAGGTTATCTGAAGCTTATCATGTTCTCAGTGAGTAAATTGCTGAGCTAGTACTTCTGTTATGTGGTTATCAGAGCAGGAAGTTATAAACGAATCAGACTTTGTGTTGGCGGAGAAGGTTCACTTTGAAGTGAAAATATATAGGACAGAAAACATGGAGCATAATCTACTGCCTGTGTGCGCATACTAAAGTATACAGGCATCAGATAAACTTCCACAAACAACAACAAATTAACTCCATTATCTTAATCCCTCAGTCTGCAATAACTGATAATAAATATATTGCATGGCTGAGCTGAGTGTTGGACCCCTTGTACAGCACAATTAGGTTTAGTGTGTGCTTTTGTTTCTGGCCTGCTGTAACGTGCGTTCAGTGACAATTCGTTGAAAATGTTGCATTTTAAAAACAGCTGAGTAAATCTTCGTGCTTCATGGTACAGAGCTTTTCAATATCTACTCTACTCCTTATTTAAAATGAAATACAGAATATAGTCTCAGGGAGATTCATTTATATCTTGCCAGTCCTAAAGTGAAAACAGCGGGCTGGTTTTGTGAGATTAAAAACTGCTGCACTCCTCCTCTGCTTCATTTTCACCTTTCCCCCCCTCTTCGTCCTTGCAGGTGTGGACTTTGAAAAATACCTCTGTGTGATTAATAGTTCCTTTATTAAAGGAAATACTACCAAGAAAACTGTGAGAAATGATTAAAAATGACCCTGTAGTAGCATCAGTAGCAGCTGCAGACTTTTAAATAGTTCCTTAGAAAAGACGAGTCAAGGAAGTTCCTTTGTTCTTGACAAAGCTGAGACCAAAAGTCCCGCCCCCTCTTGATTTTGACTGGTTGATGAAGAAGAGGTGACATTAAGGAGCAGCAGAGTTGAACTACACTAAACAGTGAATTCAGCGACTCAAGACAGCTGAGGGCATTGAAAATGCTGAACTGCTAGTGCACTAAATTATGTAAATGGACAGGCCTTTTTAGGTAGGGATAGTAACTTTATCCAATAGACACTATTTATGACATTTTTTTTGAAGTGGTCCTTATATGCCCAACAGCAATAAATCAGGAACTCTGAAAAAACGACCAATTAGATCTGTGATGGGTTGAATAATATAACTGTCCCTAAAGCTGAATCTATCAACAGACTGGATTGTACTTATGCAGCATAATCACGGCCATGGTTCTATTCTGACAGATACACCAAGACGCTGTGCAGGCTGAGAAAATAGACAACTTTATTAGTCGTTGCAGAGCCCTTATATACTGTTCAACAGATGTCACAAATTCCTTCCCACTTTAGATACTTCTGTACATGGTATGAAGAAACACATGACCTTTACTCTTCACATGTCAGACCTATATTTGAGGAACAGTTCATCCTCTCTTCCCATATGGTCATAGCTTCTCCAAATAGATCATGGTCTGCTAACAGCAAAATCACCTCTACAAAGTGTATCCAAACTGAACGTATCAACAGAAATTCGTACTATCAGTCTGTCATCTCTGAAACCTGTAAAAACCTTTTACTGAAGTAAAGTCTGGATGGAAAGTACCAATCAAATGCCTTCCTGGCTCCCTGCTCTAAAAGAAAGACAGAAGCAGAGATGGCTGCTCCAAGAAAGCAAGGGGACAAACCAGGGTAAACATTCATAAAAGGTTTCAGTGATGGTGACAGGAGGAGGAGGAGGAGGAGGAAGTTGAAGGGTCTGAAATGGGATGGGTTTATTTGTTTTTTACATTCAGTGTTGTCATTGTAGGTGTTGTCATACTGCTGAATGAGCCATGAGGAAACGCAGCTGAAGAAAGTTGAGAGCCAAGTGCTGAGGTCCTCTCTCTGCCTTTTTACAACACAGTTGTGATCTGACAGTGGGTTCATGTGGGTGTGGGGTGTGTATGAAGGAGCTTTTAGGGAAAGGTTTAGACTACATTACCTTTACAGTAAGTGGATAATGCTTACTTTTGGATGTTTGAATGTTGGACTTAAACTCTGGGTGAGGTCTCATTCATCTGCTTCTGTCTTGTCTTTGCACCAGAGGGAGTTTAGAAACAAGGATTGTGAAGAACAAGACTGACACAGGAATGTCACATGAATGTATGTAAAGCAGGGAAGTAAGTATGAAAAACTCTTTGGCGTGCTGAGCTTTGCCCCGCTGTTGTACACTGTAAATTCTTCTGAGGTTCAAACAGTTGTTCCATGTGCCGGAGGTGAAGTATGTTTGGAAGAGGAAACTAAAACCATAACTTCTTCTGTGATGTCATGAGACGAAAACACACGTGTGAATTCAGTGTTTTTACAGTCTGAGTTCCCTTCTTGTAATAGTTGTAGAGCCAGTAAAGCAACATTTCCCACACACAGTACACCTCTTCCCTGATATCTAAAATGATGAAATTCTTTGAGGTGATTGGCGGCTCCCTGCTGCAGGGTTAGGCAGGATTCATCAGAGGTTTCATCACAGAGTGACTCCCCCGAAGCTGCAGAGAGAAATCTCCCAACACCACAGTATATTCTCTACTACCCTATATGATCAGAGAGGAACGTCTGTTTTATCAGCAGCAAATAATTGCTAAAAAAATCATTTGGCAGCCAATCTTAACTTTTTTTTAATTTACCTTCACAGGCTTGCATTGGAATGTAATTGATGTTATAAACTGATATTTTCCCATGGCCTTTTTAAAAAAAAAAAGAATTATAGCAATGAACCCAAAGAAACTTCTAACGACATAGCGTATCACAGTGCTCTGCTGGAGGAATGAAACTGCTTTGACGTCTATTTTTAGTCTCTGTGGCGCTGTTGCTACTTTCGGGGGATTTTAGGGTGACATCATTCCCCAAAATCAGACAGTAAGTTCTCGAATCAAAAAATGGGAATACCTGACAAAATAATCACCTTTTGCAGATTTACAGGTGTTTTGGGGGACTGCACTACAGTGGAGCAAAAGCTCTGCCAAGGCAGTCTGCCACACACAGTCTCATCTGTTTGATTCAGTCCTGGACTTCACATCTCATTTGTAACGCATCCATGAAGATTAACACACCATAATTCATGCCCACCATATTAATGCAGAACTTGACAAAGGAAATTAATGTGCAATAACGAGGTCCACTTTTGATATGACTCAACTAATGAAATAAGCTGGCAAAATTCATCATTTAGATTGCTTTGTAAACTTACAAACTTGTGTAACAGACTGAGGTAAATCACAACCATGTCATTCTATTCAATCTAATATTCCTTGCTGTGGGATTCATTTTGCTTATGGAATAATAAAACTATGGGTTTTGAAATGTCTACTTCCCAGCTCCACCATTGAGGAATTATATCTAACTATGGTCCCACTGGATGATGTCCACTCTTTTCTTTGTGCAGATAGCATGCTTTCTGATTTAAAATGCATCTAAATCAAGAATATGAAAACAAGTAGAATACTTTAGGAAAAGTCTAACGATGTTATATGTTGGTTGTTCGAGTTAATGATCTGTCTGAAGGTCTTTTACTGCAGCACATACAGTCTTCATGTTTCGGCATCTCAACACGTTTGATAAAACATTTAGATTATCAACATGTAGAAATCTTTGAATGTGTGACATTCGCTCCACCATTTCTGTTTTTTTTTTTTACTTCAGTTGTTGACAATAAGAAAGATACAGCTTTTCATGTTTTTTTAAATATATTTCAGAGAAGTAAAACCTGCTCTGCAGTCTGTGTGTAACAGCCAATAAACCTTCAAAGTGAACTTCCTGGTTTGCATTTCATCTTCTAATGAATACCCTGTAGCCACACACCCACACTTAGACAGCTGCTTGAGGTGTTTTTCTCGAAGGCCGTTATCAGTCTGAATGTGCCCTGATGTGTGATTTCAAAACAGTCTGAGACTGTTATTATAAGTCAAGCTTGGAAATACTTGGTCGGGATGATCCTGAACAGTGACATCATATCGTCAATACAGGAAGTGAGTATGTTCAGGTGAAAAGCTCTCACTGCGTTTTGAGTAGAGTAAGATCAGCCTACTCTCGCTCTTTATGTGAAAAGCCCAGCTGCTATTTTTCACTGAAGTACACCACTTTCTTTCTCCTACTTTCAATGCTGGTAAATAACATGCAGGCCTACATGTGTTTCAGCTCTTGAAAAGGCCACAGTGTCGCCTCAAAAAATATTAGCTAAGTATGTTTTTTTTGTCATAATGTCCCTGATTACATTATCGGGAATTTAAAGCACCTTCAGCTAACATGTGAACCCTTGGCCTCTGATAAGCTATCAGCTTCCCCTCTCACTGTAAGGTGAAGTACAAGAGGCACAAATGAGCAAGGCTTCAGTCATGAAAAGTTCCAGCGAATCTTATACTGAATCTCTTATTGGCTGAACTGATAAAGCTGTGTAAAGACTATAAAATGAGTCCTGGAGTCAATGAGTCCATTTATGTTTTACCTGTGTTTACTTTCATATTGTTATCAAGACCTGGAGCCGAACTGACCAAAGAAGGTGGGCACACACTACAACAGAAAGGTGGAGTTTCATTGAACACCAACACTGATAGGATTAAAGTGGGCTGATACGGTTTGGGTCAAATGGTGTTAAAATGTCATTAAATCATAAAGTTCATGTTGTTTAGTGATAAAGGGTTTGCCTTCTGGTCCAGCCGCTCAAACATACCACGATTACGATCGTTTTAAACATATTTCAGTTGTATTTTACCGGCCTGGACTCTAAAAGTATGAAGAAACATAATGAGTTTCAAACTATGTCCATAATACCAAATGCAAATTCCAAATAATGTGGATGTTCTTAAGATTAATTTTCACTCAAAAAAATGAGTTTTTGGTTGCTCACAGTGTACGATCAACTATTTAGTCTAAATCTAGAGAAAAGTCTTTGAGTCTTTTCTGCAGGTGTGATTATGAGGGCAATGTGTTTGATGACAGACATACATATTGCATTTTCACATCACACTGTTCAAGCAAATTGTACTGCAGGTCAGTTCATTCGGACAGGATTTTTTTTTCTGTGTTGACATGTGACAGCCCCCAGGAGTGAAAATGAAACCAATATAGAAATGCTAAAACACTGCATTTCACTTTGTGTCCACTTGAGGCTGGATCTCAAAACAGAGTCAAACCTAAAAAGAGTGCTGAGAGTGATGCAGTTTACTGCAGAGAGCTGGTTCAACCATCGATTTCAGTCTCTATGGCTCATTAACCAATAAATGGTAACTGTAAGAAGAGGGATCTTTTTTACTCACCCAGTTGAAACACATTCTGAATTAAATCAAGGCCATTTTATTAGCAAGAAAGACACACATGATAATCGCTGAAGGTGCCAAACAGGACATTTAGCCAATTGCAGTAATAAATTTGCAACATTTACGAATAACTGAAAGCACTGGTTGTATCTTTTTCTTTCACTTATATTACGCATTTAAACTTTCTTTTTCTTTTTTTGTGTTTAATACTCGATGCAGCTCTTCATCCCAGGAGAGTTTTTTTTTTTCTCTGAAAGACCATGCATTCATATGTGGAGACAGCTGCTGAAGGCAAATATTATTTTAAATTTGAGGCTTAAAAACAGGAGACAAAAAAAGCCGTTTTTATTCACAGTCTAAGGTTTTTGCATCGTCCTTGTGTTCGATCAAGTTCCCTCTAAAAAGTCAGTTTGCTGTCAGTCTGTAGTTCACACAGGATTTGGCAGGACTTTACCTGTCATTCAGTCACGCACTGAAGCGGCCACTGTAACAGATGCAAACGCCGATACAGGGAAACACCTGGTTGTCACTGAAAAAGGCCATGCAAAGCTATAGAACACGTTTGTTTATGTAAGTCCATTATTGTTGTATCGTTGCAAACAAGAGGTCCTTCAGACGCTGAAAATAAATTACAACAGGGAACACAAAGTAACACGAAGGCGAGAGAGCCATGAGCTTATTGATCTGTGGACCTCTCGAGAATTTACCGTAGCTAATTAAGGGCTGTAAAGACACTGTAACTAAAACTGAAAGTACACGAGATTTAGAGCCCATAGACTAATGCACACAAACACACACAGACATTAACACAAACCGTAGATAGAGACAAAGAAAAAAAAAGACATACGGTGTCAATGAAGTGCAGAGTTGTGAAGGCAGGAAGATGTAAAGTAGAACCTACTATAAGGGAAGGAGAAGAGGGGAGGAGGGGGCCAGTGAGGAGACATGAAAGGAAGATATACAAAAGGAAGGTGGATGATGTGGAGGGGAGAAATCAGAGATGGGGGTTTGAAGAGGAGAGACAGATATGTGGAAAGGGATGTCCAAGGAAGAGAGGTAAAAAAGGGGTAAAAGGCGGTAATGTGGAGATAAAATGGGGGAGAAAGGATAAGGTGGAGGTCATGTAGATGGGGGAGGAAGAAGAGGATCCCTCTTACTCTCTCTTTAATCTCTCTGGGTTGAGAGGAGCAGAGGTCAACCAGAGGACTCTAGTGAACGGTGGGAAAAGGATCTGTCAGCACACGCACATATGGATGTGAAGTGCACGCTTACAATCCCCCCCCAGTCACCCACACACACACACACACACGCACACACAGACACACACACACACACACATTTCTACAACCCCCCACACACATGCTAAAGCATACAAAGCTTTAAAGGATGAATTGATTAGTAGAATATTCTGTTTTAGTTACATCTTAACTTTGGTGCTTGGTGTATTCGAAACACAACAGTACTCATTATTTAATTTCTAAATGTATCAGTTTTCTGGGAAAATGTTTTGGGAAAAGAAAAATATGAGCAACAGACCCATGCAAAGATCCCTTTAGTCATTTTAGATTTAAAAACACTATATGATAAATCTTCATGTCTTCCCTTAAAGTATGTGATTTAAGCATTTAATTAACTTGCTTTAATATTTTAAAGAGAGAGGTGGAGGTGACATTGTTTTTAATGTAATAAATAATGCATACAGTTCAAAATGCTAATTGCTAAAGATTTCTTATCATTTGAATTAAAACATTTAATTTCATTGTCCCTGATTGATTTGATCAATTTTTAAGGTCCAACGAGGCACGTCGTCGTTCCCCTGGTGGAACATATGGCCACTGCATGTACTTGAGTATCATCAGAAAAAAGATCTAACTGTGGTCGTGGATCAAATATGATTCACTTGAGTTTATTTTGGTAAGTGCACACAACTGACATACCCTTAAAGAATACAGTATATTAACCTAAACTACATGACAGCTCAAGCAAATAAACATTCAGTGTAAGCTTATTAGCCACTACTGTAAGTGCACACATGTTTATGTATGGACATGCAACGCTGTTGTGCATTCACACATGCAGTCAACGTCATTCTCTCTCTCTTAAACACACACATACACACACACACACTAAGAGCAGTGTGCCTCCTACTCCATGTGACTCAAGGACAAGTATCAGTGGCCGAAGGTCAGCTGGTTCCACATGAGTGGCCGACATTCCAGTGGTGTCACATTCAGATATGTGTGTTTGAGCGTGCGTGTGTTTGTGTGTGTCAGGGTGGGTTGACCTCTGGGTAATATTTGCATTTCAACGCAGCAGGAGTTTAACTGTGACATTGAGGGGGAATGCCTAGTGTTGCATACGTTTAAGGTAAGGATCGAGCGTGTGTGTGTGCACGTGAGTGTGTGAGCGTGAGTGTGGTAGGTGTGTATGTGGGTGTGCATGCACGTTCATGTTGGCTTGAGTCCTGTGGGTTGTCGCAAGTTCCCATTAGTGCAGCTATTGATCAGTGGTTGGTTTTTTACACGTGACCGTGTGTGTCTTTGTGCACATAATAATGTGTGTCAGTTGGTGTGTATGTGTGATTGTGCAGATGTAGCCTGCTTAGATTTCACTGTCCATTGGTATGCATGTTGGATGGGCAGTGTGGGCTTGTGTGTGCATGTGCTTGCCTGTGTGTGTGTGTGTGTGTGTGTGTGTGTGTGTGTGTGTGTGAGCGAGCGTGTGCGTGTGCGTGTGAAAGGTGATGATAATAAGCCTCTATCTAATTCTGCTGCTGCCAAGGCCATCTCAAGGCCACATCACCTCCTCTGGAGTGTTTTCTTCTGGATCGATGCTCTCACACAGAGGAGCAGAGCTTTGGTCACAGTGACAGAGGAGAGCTCACTTTAGCTCAGTTAGCTTTAATGTAGCTCACTGATGTTTCACTCAAAGGAAAACTTGAATATGCTTTTTTTATATTACAATGGACTTTAGTGTATTCATGTTCTTGATCTCGTCTTGCTCATGAAACAGAAAATCAACCTTCGAGTCCAGCAGTCCTCCAAGTAAGAATCACCATGACATTACTCACATTACATGTAGCTTGCACCATCACAGAAAGGGTTCACTCTTATTTTGTCTTATTTTGGTTTGTGAATTCTACGTGGTAATTAAAGTTACTGCAAGTGGTTGAAACTGTACTGGTTTCAAAATGAAACACCAACACAGAATTATAATTAACAAGAGGATCTATAAATTCTCGCCTTCTGTCAGGCAACACCCTTATTCCACAGAAGAAGACCCCCCCCCCCCATTCCCATTTCCATGAGATCACTGTATGAGCCACTGGCCGCTATTCTTGCCGCTCTCCTGCTTTGTAGCTGCATTCATGTACACATCGGAAAAACAAGTTTCCAAGTTGTTGATGCACATGAACATCTGCTGAAGTTGGAACAACAACTCGGAAAAGAAGGAGGTGCCCGACTTCCGACTTTGTGTCAGACTCATCATCACATGAGGGGCAAAGTATGTTTTGTTAATGTTAACATTCTTTTTATTCCATCGCTTATCAACTTTTTCTCCAAATATAATTTTTAACAACCACATTACGCACGTAGCACTCATTGCTTTTTTGTGTTATTGTGACAACATTGTCACTTTTCAAACTTAAATCATGTGAACACGCTCAAGTCGGAGGAAGCACTTTCAAACTCAAACTCAACCCAAAATCATCACCTAAATGCAGCATTTATGCTGAGTTCCTTTGATTACTAGTTGGCATCAGCTGAGCTCAATCACCTGCTACAGCAGTGAGAGCATCAACCTGCAGCAGAGAGATACAGAAGGTAGTTCTTTCAAATGCCCACAACTGTTGGTAGGTGTCATACAAAGCTGCATGTAGCAGCAGCACCCATCAGAGAACACTAACACATGAACAGGATGAGCTCAGAGGTTCAAAAGTGATGCCGAAATCAACGCAAACCATGAGCTCCTCACAGGAGCGATAACAGAGCAGTCCTCTGGGTACTTTCACTTTGTCACTTCTGTGCACGAACACAAACAACACGTTTCATTCCAACTTAAAAAATCATGCAACTTGAAGCCTTAAAAGAAATCTGTAAAACTGATCACATATCATTTAGTATGTGAGCAGCATAGATCACATATTTAAGTTAAATCTCAGTTGAGTTGACGGAGCTTTGTAGCCTTGAGGAGGTTCTGACTCTTAGATGATCATTTCTGACCTTGATTTAGATGATGCAACATTAAAGGCTCTGTGTCCATTAACAGCTTCGTTTTCACTGAGCAGTTTTTATTGTAGTGTTCCTGCAGGTTACTCAAACTCCCACTGTGGTATACATGCTAACCCTAACATAGTGGCTGACTCATGAAACCACCACTTACCCCCCTCAGCACCTCTGTTTACTCCTGGTTGACCTTTCACTGCTCACAGCTCTGCAGTATAACTAGTCATTTCAGATGAACTGAACTGGGCTTTCTTGTTTTGACCACATCGGGCCTAATGAGGGTCAGTGGGAGGCCACCGCGCCCTCTGAGGCTTCCTCTGATGAGTTAATATGCAAACCCACAGCCAAGAGGGCGCTTACTGATGGGAAAAAATAATGACGAGAATATTACACATGTAATTTTGGAGGGCAGGACAGGGAGCGCAGGTCCCATTCCCCCCCCCCATGCAGAGTTATGTAGACTATCTAATAAAGCACTGACTCTTATCTACAGAGCAGGGAATTTAAAGAGCATGAAGATGACCGCAAATGATCAAGCTATCATAGCTATCAGTTTTATCATGCGGGAGAATGTTTGAATGCTAATTTGGAGGTGCATAAGTATTCACAATGTATTTTCCAGAGTCTGTCCTCTCAGAGATTAAAGCAGGTATAGGGCAGAGATTAATATGTGATACCGTTATTTAAATATTTCCTGGATTTCAGGTTTAAGAATTTTTTTTTCTTCTTAAAATGTAATAAAAGCCTTCCAAACACTGTAAGACTTTGAACTAACTTCTAAAGACTTCAGTCTAAAGACAAAGTCACAGACAAACCACTTTGTCAGATCTCATACTCTTGACACGACTTGAGAATCATATCACAGGCTTGTTTTTGAGGGACCGGGGGGAGAGAGAAAGGGTTGTCGGGTTAGGGTTAGAAAAACACTTCCTAAATAACAGCTCATGAATGAAAGGACAGAAGTTCAAAAGTGCCCATCAGGAGTTTCTGATGAAAAGTACATCGGGTTCATATTGTGTTCCAAAGCAGGTCCATCAATCATCATTTTTAATCTACAACGTTTATATATATTTGATTTAAAACCAAATGGGACTGGGAGTAGTGAAGGGAAAGCCCAGGGTGACCAAAGAACAAATCGTCAAAGTCAGTAGAAATCCAGCAGTGCTCCGTACCACATGAGATAATGAGCATGTAAGCTTTGTCTGTCTGAATTTTAGAGAACAGATCCCAGATATGAGTATTTCACTGATTAAATTGTATCATTGTGTTGGAGCTAAAATTGATCTGTTTTCATAGATTAGCTTGTCACAGGGATATTGTGTTGATGTCATTTTGCAGACAGGATGCTGTGTGTCAGCGTGAAGATAAATCATTTACAAATCACCTGGAAAAAGTTGTCATGTCGGCCCGGTAGTTTTCCTCTCCTCCTCCTCCTCATCTCACACTCTCAGTATTGCTCCCATACGACTCTATTATGACAGCCGGCTCAAAGGAATTCATAACAAGAACGCCTGCAGTCTTCCCTATGGACAGGCAACCTCCAGCACACACGCACACACACACGCACACACACACACAGAAATGCATGTCATGGTCATGCAGACGTGCAAAATAATTGAAACACACACTAACAGCAGCCCCCACCTCTTGTGTTTTCATAACGCAGTGTAAAGGTTAAGTCTGGCTCTGCTTGTTTAACGTTCACACACAAACACACACACACACACACACACACACTCACCTCCGCTGAAGTGGAGAAAAACAAAAAGTCCTAACGCTTCCTTTAACCCCTGGCAGGTGGAAGGGAGGGGCTCGGAGTGGATGTATGGATGCAGGGGCTGGAGGCTGTACAGGAGGTTCAAGCCTTTGGGCCAGAAGCAAACGATTAGAAAGCAAAGTATCTCAACTTGATTTCCTTTGGTGAATCACTCAGTTTGTTTAGATTTTTTCAGCTTCCTACTTGCTGAGTTGTGTTCATTTTCTCACTATTACAGTCTGTATTTTGTTTCCATGTTTAATGAATTCAGCCTTTTTTTTTCTGTTCTTCTCTCTCCATGTTTCTGTCTTTCCCAGCAGGTGTCGAGGACAGCTGGAGTCGCTTCAGAGGACAGCCTGAAGCCAGCTCCTAGGTAACATACACACAGGCGCACGCACATACACACACAGTGCGTGACTGCAGTCATTTTGGAGCCTGGAGACAGTCATGGGTGTGCAAACACTTTAACATAAAAGCACTAACACACACTTTTGTATAAAGACTAAGAATTTGGGGGGGAATGGTCAGGTGTTCAGCATGAGTTAACATAGCAATGTAGCCCAGTGAGAAGACAACCATTTTCATAGTATTTTTATAGTATAGTATTTTTTTGTGCCAGTTCTTCCCGTTACTATTGATCATTTAATTTGCAGAGACTGCATCATTTTCAAAACACTCTGTTTTGAACAAATAGTTTTGGAAACTTCTGACAAACAAATGTGTCATGCTGTGTATTTTCTGTACCAAAATGTGTAGCAGATGTGTGTAAACAGCATTGTGTCTTTGTAAGTGTGAGCAAATTACAGTATCACTGCATGTGTGTTACCAAATGAGGATTCAGTGTGCATCCATGTGTGTGAAGGTCATAATGTGTGTGTGAAAAGTGTGTCTGTGCTCATATGATACACTCTGCAAATAGCAGCGGGCCACAAAAGAGAACAGACACCAGCGACTGCTCCCTGTGGTATGACAGAAATACCACACACACACACACACACACACACACACACACACACACTTATTCCCTGGCCGAGAATGATAATGCAACGGCCAGACAAAGGCAGGAGGTAAGTGGAGTAAGATGTCACAGAGAAAATGAATATAGAAACAAAATACAGAGAGAAAGGAAAGACAACAAAATGCAGTATAAAGGAAGGAAAAAAGCTTCACTTGTGAGGACTAGAACAGATCTGCTACCTGAATCTTGGATCAGGCATGCTAATCCTAACAGCCTGACGTAGCATTAGCTGCCTGTCGTCAGCCTCTGACACACATGCTGTAAACAAACTTGCTATCATCAGCAGCAACACCAACATGAGAACTATAAACCTTACAAAACGTCTGCTGCTTTTGTATTCCTGACATGTAACAATGTGATACAACATGTTACAGCATTAATTGACTTTCCTCTGGCTGTGTTCATAAATATCATTTTCAAACCCCCACTTCCAGTAAGGCTCTCCATCATCATTAAAAAACTAAATGTAAAGCATCTAATGAACACTTAAGGTTATGATTATTCAAAATGTTCTTTTTTTTAAATGCTAATTATTATAAAACAATGTGCATCAATCATTAGAGTGTCATAGTGGACTGAACGATGGCGCCTAATCAGTTGAAGAATTTCTCACCTCTCACCGAAAGTTTCCAGCTTGCATGCTAACTCCAGCTACACATTAGCAGCAAGTTCTAACTTGGCAAAAACACTTTACAATGAGATGCTGTCACTGATTTATTTAACAACTTCCTCTGCTCACGCTCTGTAAAAAAAAAAACTTCAAAAAATGTAAGAAATGGAAAAAGACAAAATCCATGTTATCCTCGTCCCAATCAAAAGTTTCATCGACCTCTTTTTTATTATGCAATGTTTGGGGGAAAGACTATTCAAGCTGCACTAAAAGTTCTTGCTGCAATATGAACAAAAGTGAAAGGAAAGTCTAACACAATGCATCTAGCTGTGAATAATACATCGATGGTCAACATCCTGAGAAGTCCACAATATAAAAGCATACATGGTCATTTTCAGTAAGGTTGACAACATTGTTGATACATTTAAATAACATTTTGTTTGAACCTCTTACAAACAGAAAACAGAGCGGTGACAGACGTGACTGTTTACAAAGCATAAATAAATTGACCATGCTTTCTCACCAAAACATTGTGAATGTATTTGTGCGATTTCG
This sequence comes from Symphodus melops, assembly GCF_947650265.1. Lineage (NCBI taxonomy): Eukaryota > Metazoa > Chordata > Actinopteri > Labriformes > Labridae > Symphodus > Symphodus melops. The sequence goes on along the minus strand of NC_136699.1, from coordinate 4,676,122 downwards.
ACCGTGTGCAGCGTGTAAATCTAACAATATATAGTATTTTTTTGTTGCCATGGTATCCTGGCAGTGTTATGGATAGGTTCCCAAGGAACTAGGTCACAGGTTTCCGAGCTCTACAGGACGTAGTGACTGCACCTGTGATGTTCCCCCTCCACTGGGCTGGGAGGCTACATAAGGAGGTTTAGAGTTTGTTGTTTCATCAACACCATCAGTTGACTTTCTGTGTTTCAAAAAAAGAAGAAAAAAAGAAAGATCCTTTTTTCAGCCATTTTTGACTCCTTCCAACGTTGCTGCTGACCTTTACCAGCCATGTCACGTTGATGGAAATGTTTTTGAATATCTTGAGTGTACTTCAGGACTTCCTCTAAATGTTCTGGATTATAAGAAGTCAAGACAGTTCTGCGTTGTTGCAATAGTTGGAGCTTTGTGGAGTCGCCATCATCCCTGCCTTCTGAAGCGAGAAGGGGCACTGAGCCTCATTTCAGGGTTTATCCTGTTACTATTTATAACAAGTTATTTTCAGGACATTTTAGACTCGTTTCAAACTGACAGCGTGGGTGAAAATGTTAAATATCTGCAGGCAGGAAGGTGGGTTGTGTTTTGGGACTGTTCATGCTGTTATTTTTGGAAAGTTTCATTCAAATAAGCAGATTGTCAGAAAGTCGAACACATGTTTTTTTAGGAAAAGATCTTCTGTCCTGTAAACCAGGATGGTAGTTTGAGGAGCGTTGGATGCATTTCCCTCAAGTTACACTGCTCTCATCTTGGACTGTAGGAAGTTGCACATGCACATGTAAAAGTGCTATGTGTTTGTGTGAGAGGCAGGTGTTCTGTTGTGAGTTCAGTCCAAAGAGAGAGCTCCTGGGGAAAAAGTCTTGACTTTGTCTGACTCATCGTTTGGCACTGACCGCAATTCTAAGCAAACCTGTTTTTTGTTCTAGACATTGTCAGGAATGCATCTGTGAAAGAAGCTACAGTAAGGAGGCTAAACTGGCATGTTGTGCCGAGGAGCTGTTTTTCTTTTTCTTTTTTTTTTTTTTACAATTGACCAAAAAAAGGAAGTCTTATCGTACTCTTGATTTCCTACTCGAGCTTCTTCAAGCTACAAGAAAAAGAATCAATGTGAAGTTTTTTGGGGAACAGTTGGCCTGGCCCCTTCCTACATTGCTGACCTTCTCTTCCCAGACATACCACTTCACACTTTAAGGTCTGCTGACCAGTTGTTGCTGACCGTCCACATGACCTGTTCACACATACTGTAGCAGGAGGCCTCCAAGGGTCTGATATAGCTTCTCACGGCTTCTTTTACATCTCTTGACATAGACATTTTTAAGTTGGACCTTTGAACGAGTTTTATGGGGGGTTTTTTTCTAATCGGGGCATCATGTGAGAGGTCAGACACTGCAGTGATCTTAAAAGGAAAATGAAACACATGCACACTTTGATGACTGTGACGGCACTCCTCGCACCTTGTACCTTAAAAACACACACACACACACACACACACACACACACACACACACACACACACTCGCACAACTTTCTCAACCTACTGAACAAAGTATATATCAGGGCTCCAACACCACACCCAACTGCCAGTCCCACTATCTGACCTTGGCTCTGATTGGTCGCCCTCCACACACCTGTCAATCAAGGAAGGTCTTTCTCTATGACATCAGCAGCCAATCAGGACGAGCTCAGTGTCGTGCTGTGTATGGATTTTGCTTGACCCACATTTCCACTTTCAGCTGTGACTTTACCTCACACAACTTATTCAAATCATTCATTTATTTGTATTGGTTAAATATATAAACACTTGTGTTGTCTTACTTTTTTTTTTTTTTACCTTTTACAGCGCAAATGAAAACATTTTAAAGTCAGAAGTCTGATTAAAGTGAAGTCCAAGTAGAAAAAAACACAAAAGGGACTTAAAGTGTGATCAGCCATGGCTACAGCAAAAATAAACTATTTAATATTTAATGACTATGTTGGAATTCTGAGCCCAAAATAAAATCCTCTGTGGTTATGTGTGTTTGTGTGTGTGCATGCATGAAAACCTGCTTTGCTATTGAGAGACTGTGGACACTGTTACATTATTACTCACCAGTGTGCTGCAGTATTATTGCATACACATGCAAACATATGCCAGTCTGCTCTGTGTCCTCTTTGTTCTCACAGCGCAGTCAACAAAGGGTGAGTTCATGTTTCAGGCATGAAAGGCACGAACACCTCTTGTCTGTGTGGTTCGTGCCTCCCCCCCCAAAAAAACACACACACACACACACACACACACACGAGTATAGGCTGTCTGTCTGTCTGTCTGTCTGTCTGTCTGTCTGTCTGTCTGTCTGTCTGTCTGTCTGTCTGTCTGTCTGTCTGTCTGTCTGTCTGTCTAACCGGTTGTAAATTTCTGAACACTGTGAAATCATTAAGAGAAGCGAATTCCAGTTGTGCTTTACAGTTGTCAAAAGCAACGTAAATATTAATTTACTTCAGGAGTAAACCTCAGTGAGATTTTTTCTGCTGTGTGTATGAAACATTAAATCATTTGTATAATGCAGCATGTCAACTAAGTTGTGAGAACAGGGTCATAGTGGGCTGCAGCAAGCAACTGAAAGTTTGGCTTAGCTACACAAAACATGTGCAGCATAGACATTTCATGCAAGAGAAGAAGCACATTGAATATGAAAAAGCATTCACGCTACTTCAACACAAGATGAATTTGAGGGAATGCGTTTGTAGTCAGTGCGTCCATACAAAGCCCCGCCCACAGCTGGCGGTATAACTGTGACATAAGTACAAAACACAGTTGAGCTTTTAGCTCAGTTTGTATTTTCAGGGTTCTCGGGATATGGTGGAAGGCTTTCTCTCCAGTTCTATACAAAATAAACAAATCATCCTTTTTTTTGGATTGCATTATTTTAACTTTTTTGTCACATTTTGCAAGACTGATTTGGGGAAAATTCTGAAAACAAAATTAATTCAAATTAAATGTTTTAGGGTGTGAGAACGTTTTCTCACACGTTTATTGTTACGTTTAGAGTAACATGCATTATCATCTCCTGCTGTTTTTAGAAGCCTCTATCTCCACGTCTCTCTGTCCTCCTCTCTGCAAGTTATTTTCTATCATAGCTGAACTTTATTACACTGAATATTTCATCTGTCTCTCACTCTCTCTGAAGCGTCAGCTGGAGAGACTCTCAGCACCGTTTAGATCCTGGAGCTGCTCATCTCTGCGGTGGAGCGGTGACTCACACAGTAAAGCAAAACTTAATCTCAGATGACTAATACATACATAGCGGCTCTGCTTTTCCTTTTCACCTCCTCCTTCTCGTTTTCTGCACCTCAGCTCTCTGTCGCCAGCTTTTCTTCTCTTTCTACTCCTCCTACGCCAGATTCAGACACGAAATTCAATTCACTCTGGAGTGTGAAGAACTGAGAGAGAGTTCTCCCCCCCAAAAGAAAGTTCAGCAGATGTCTGACACTATGCACAACTGTGACAATCGCAAAGTTTCAGAGGATAAAAAGAAGCAAAAGGACCTCCAAAAGGAGGTTCCTATTTCAACGTCAAGTCTGTTGCATGATTGTCTTAATGCCTTGACAAGATGTAAGGATAAAATCCCAAATCAAATTCATTCTATCTATACATTAATTGTATACCACCTGCTACTTCCTCCTTCTCCTCCTGGAGTGACAAAAAGCAATGTCTGCTTAAATTCATTTCCCCGTGCTTTCCTCTGGGTCTCCTCAAAGTTTCTCATCCTTTGCATCAAAGAGTCTTCGGAGTCAGTGGCAAACCTAACTCAGCCAGCTCCTCCAAAATGAATGAGCAGGGACAGAGCTCTGCCTGGATTTTAAACCCCCTCACATATCACCATATGTGAGCCGAGATGTCTTGTAAAGCAAAAGTATTTGTGTTTCTTAATACAGCATGTACGAACCAAGCCATCATTAAATCCACCGAAAAATTGTATTCCCTCAACTGTGTGCGTGTGTCAAGTTCAGACTTAAAGCTGAGATGTCTTAATAGCAGACTGATTTATCAAATGTTGTGGTCAATGATAATGTTTTCCACAGTCCCTTTATGTCATGCACATATGCACTGTCTGTCTTGCAAAAGGTAGTTAAGAAACACATTTTAAATGCACTTGTGAAAATGCTCCTCAGACTGTGCTCTACATCTTCAATAAAGTGACGCAGGGACCAAATACAACTGGAAGGTGAAGCTTTCAGGAAGAGGTGGAAACCATGACGGCAAACAATCATCAACACAGGTTTGAAACAACACACTGAGGAAGGAAAAAAAACACCAATGCAAAAGAGTGAAAGGTATATAACAAAATAACAGAACAACTTGATGAAAAAAAAAGGCTCAAATGGGACACAGTTGAATTTGCTCACGCTTGTTACATCTGCTTTTGAGATTCAGTGACATTATTTTGTTACTGGGCGATTTCCCACTATGTTGAGTGTGCAGCCACTGTCAGGAGAGCCATGGATGGTGACTTGAAGTGGCAGAAGTAAGATTCATTAAGGGGCATGAATAAATGAAGCAGTGCTCTGATTATGTTAGTAAGTCCATCCTTGCAGTCCTTGAACCAAGCAGCTATTGTCTGACAGTCACTTCGAATGTGACAGCATTTTTTTCCTCAGGTGCAGCCAGCAGATTCAGTTAATCCATAAAAATAATCTGAGAAAGACGTATTTATATTAGGAAAATTCTTCCTCCTTCCTTTCCCTCCTTCCCCCATGGTTGACTCCCCCACCCCCCCACCCATGTTCAAAACAGAGACTGTAGACTTTGTATTGCTCTTGATTACTGTTTTTGATGCGTGTTTTTTTCTACACTTATATTTTTATCTATTTTAATTTTTTGCACTGTGTGATTTTCCTCTGCTATCCTGCTTTGCGGCTGTAACACTGTAAATTTCTCCGCTCGCAAGATGAATAAAGGATTATCTTATTTTATCTTATTGCCATTAATGGACAAATGTATTTTCCATATGTATGTATGTATGACAAAATAATCTGGACATTATTCCTGGTGACTGATGTACAAAGTGCGATGACTGACCATTAACTCTGCTGATTTTTAAAGAGAGCACACCATGATCCGCCTGCTCCTCACGATCCCCCCTCCTCCTCCTTACTATCCATTCCCAGCTCCTCCTCATCTCGTCTTCATCACCTCCCCATGCATCCCCCTGCCTCTCCTGCTTCTCTGCACCTCCTGTGGAGAGAAAAATATGCAGCGTGAGCACAGCAGCCATGAACTCCCGCTGCACCTCCTCACTCACACAAAATATAAAAGACAGGCAGACACACACACGCACATTAATAGTCAATTTCTCAAACACAAATTACACACACTTATGACTGTGCATATAAAGCGCAATATGTCTGTCTTTTTTTCTCTCTCTCTCTTATACACATGGGCGAACACACTGACACATACACACACAGATTTCCCTGCAGTCCAATCTATTATTGAGAAGACCGCCATCATTTCAGGGCGTGAAGGTCACAGGCATCAATAACGCTGCTGGTAGCCACTAGACAATCCTGCTATCCTCACACGAACACACCCACAAATACACACACTGCAGGTCACATGACGGACATTCTGCTGGCAAATCATGAGCGAGCAAAATAAAATATGACAAAAGGAAACACTCCAAAGTGTGTTATCAAAACTTCTCAAACTTTTAAAAGTCATTTTATTTTTTCAAGGTTCAAGGTTCAAGGTTTCTTTATTGTCAATTCCAAAATATGTCAGACATACAGTGAAATCGAAATTACGTTTCCCCCCTCCCCACGGTGCAATGTAGATAAAAAAGGTACGGTAAATAAAATAAAACAAGGTAAAAAAGATAAATAATATTTACATTAATAAAACCTAAATGTGCAAAAAGTACAAAGTTAAATAAAATGGAATCATTATAATTATATGATTGACATTATAAGAAAAGTGAAACTTGTGCATTTTTTTGGGGGTGGCCAAAAGTGCATTAATAAAAATGCATCGATACTGTTCAAATACTATCAGTACATCTGGTGTTGGACTTTTTCAGCGGGTAAATGTGGTAAATGACCATTAGGTTGGAAGAAGTTGGATCTGCTTTTTGAAACTGTATCTTCCAGAAGCCATGGAAAAAACGTTTATGGCTGCCACATCATCTTGGGGTGAAAGTGCTTCATCAGAGTTCATCAACTAAAGGTGTTTTATTTTTTGCCACTGTCAGACTCAGAGTTAATAATAATAATGATACATTTTATTAGAGGGCGCCTTTCAAAAAGACCCAAGGACACCTTACATGCAGTGTTTAAAAAACAATAAAACATAAACAAAAAGTTAAGATGCATCTTTTAGTAAAGCAGTAGTAACTAAAAGATTCATACGACGTCCTCATATCCTTCATGCTGTGCATGTGATGGGATGATGGTTCATTTTATACATATATATATATCATTTGTTTAACTGAAATTTTAATCCAGGCTATCTATCGTCTCAGCCGTACAGTTTAGCCTTTGAAGCAGATCTCTCAGAAAGTAAGCTAGCACAGCAGTGAATTAAACACACAGTTAGGCAGAAACGGCGGTTTGGCTACAATAAAACAAATACAACAGATAATAATAAAAAGAATGTGACGATCCATTAACAACAATGCACAATTATCAGTGGTTATAAAATAAACACTTCATAAAACTATTTCAGACAAAAGCTTCTTACTTGGCATCACTTTCCTGGTGATTGTTGCGAGGTTAGGTTGAACTTGATTCCCAATCAGGCGGAGCAATCCCAACCAATTCAAAGTTTGCCATTCTGTGCTACCTATAACATAATTTAGTCTATTAGCTTATTAGTCATGTAGAGGGTACTTAAAAATGACTAAAAAGCAGCAAGTATTCTACCAATTAGCATGCTAATAAGCCACTAGATAATGGTTTATATTGTATTATGACCTGAAGTGTTACCCACAGAGGGTTTGACCCTAAGTAAACATCAATGGTCTCAAAATGCTTGATGCACTACAGTGTAGATATGCATGTTTTTGACCGACAGTGTGTTTTTGAACTGCACACTGCTGTGTTTGCGCTCTAGAAATTGTCTACATCGCTAACCCTCTATACTTCTCTGTAACTCTGCCACTGTTCTGTTTGACCTCCGTGGGAAGTGAATCTGGGAGAAGAAGGAACAGAAAGCGCAGAAGATGATGGACTGGAGCCTGAGAGCTAAAAACCTCCGTGTGATAACAGGTGAACTCCCTCTTGTTTAATATGGTCAACAATTACCTGGAATGCTGAAACCAAGAATGATAATCTCAGCACATCTGTATGGTTATTTTTCAGACCAATCTGAGTGCAGTTTAAGTCAAATATTTGATGACATGGGCAAAAGGAGCTTCCTGTTTTTCTGCTCAATAAATATCTGTGATGTTCGCTGTAAATCAGCATCTTTATGGGAATGCAGTCGAAGTGATACAGACTCTTTTCTATCTCCTTTGATTCATGGTAAGTGCACATATTGCGACTTTATTCTTCTTTGAGTATATTTCACCCAAATTTGAACATTTCATCCTTGATTTTATTCTGAGTGCTATTTGCAGTTTGAACTGATCCTAATAATTCTCAAAAACTTTGATTACCACCAGTAAGCTTCATTGTTTGCACTTTTCAAATCACTTATAAGATATCATGTAAACTTAAATCTAATCTCCTTTAGTTTCTTCCATCTTTTTAAAGCATTGGGTTCTTGTCTTGCCTGCGTTCTCATGATGGTCGGGTTATATGTCTGTTGGGTATCTTGCTTTATGGTTTCTTCTCTGTTGTATTGTCTTTTATTATTCTGATATAGAGATTTTGCATTCACTATATTCTTGCTTTTGTTTATGTTCTTCTCTGTTTTGGTTTAGATTTACTTTGTTTTTGCCTTTACGGTTTGTCAAAGCACTTTGTAAACCTTTGCTATTGAAGGTGCTATATAAATAAAGTTATGATATTATTATTATTTAAGTTTTTTTCTTGACTTTAAACAGTGAGACGGTTATCACAATGGATCCGATGGAGATCGATGACAGCATACATATGAAGAGGAAATTCACCATGGAGGGCCTTGTGACAAAAGGTAACGTATTAACCTACAAAATACACTACAAGACCCAACATCATGAGTATTGAACACAAGGATTAAGAAGTGTAAAGCACGTGAGTTTGGACAGATGTGACGATAACATCTTTATATCATTGATACAGCTGATTTTCAGAAAAGAAACCCTCCTTCCAGATGTGTCTCAGTGACTCTTGGATTGCTTTGCGCTGTTCTATTGGCTGGAAATGTCGGACAATTTCTTGACTGTAAGTTGTTTCTGTGTTGTCACTTCCAATATCATTTGAGCAAGATGAGCATTTCAGATTAACTCATCCAAGAACTAATCCTGTATTATACTTATTTTCACATTTTAGTTATATAAACCTGTCGATCAGTTTAAAAAAAACCATGAAATCAAAAACCTCTTTAATATCTGATACTGGCGTCAGTAAAATTATTCAGTTCTGACTTTAACCCCTGAAACAGTTCATTAAACTGCCGTCTCTTTAAACTAGTCCTCCCCACTTTCTTCTGATTGGCTAGCTCTTTGGGAGCCTTTCGGGAACAGAATGATATCCTTTAATAATGTGAGGCTTTTTTTTTTTTTTCATTTCATAGGTCACATGTTCAACCATAACATGTCAGCGGCCCTGATGCACGCTGGTTACAACACTGGAGCAGATCAGCTGCAGAAAAACTATGACGAACTTCAAAGAGGAAAGGATGAGCTGCAGCCACAGTTTATCACAATGAAGACAAACAGGGATGAGTTGCAGAGGAGTTACAATTCACTGAAGAGCGACAAGGACCAGCTGCAAACAAGCTACACAAATCTGACCCAGAGTAAAAATCTACTTCAGAACAGATACCAATCACTGTCTGCAGACAAAGAAGCATTACAGGGTCATTATAATACTCTGCAGAGGGAGAAAGATCAGCTACAGACCAATCACAGGAGTTTAGCATCAGAAAAAGATCAGCTGGAGAAGAATATCACCAAAGTAAGAGGTGACCTGACAAAAGAGAAAGACAGATTGCAGCAAAGTTTAAACACCCTAACACAAGAGAAGAATCAGCTACAAACAAACTACAATGACATGCAGAAGAATCGTGACAACCTGCAAAGAGAAAAGAACGACTTACAGACACAGTTTAACACGATGAGAACAAACAGGGATGAGCTGCAGAGGAGTTACAATTCACTGAAGAGCGACAAGGACCAGCTGCAAACAAGCTACACAAATCTGACCCAGAGTAAAAATCTACTTCAGAACAGATACAAATCACTGTCTGCAGACAAAGAAGCTTTGCAAGGCCGTTATAATACTCTGCAGAGGGAGAAAGATCAGCTACAGACCAATCACAGGAGTTTAGCATCAGAAAAAGATCAGCTGGAGAAGAATATCGTCAAAGTAAGAGGTGACTTGACAATAGAGAAAAACAGACTGCAGCAAAGTTTAAACACTCTAACACAAGAGAAGAATCAGCTACAAACAAACTACAATAACATGCAGAAGAATCGTGACAACCTGCAAAGAGAAAAGAACGACTTACAGACACAGTTTAACACGATGAGAACAAACAGGGATGAGCTGCAGAGGAGTTACAATTCACTGAAGAGCGACAAGGACCAGCTGCAAACAAGCAAAGAAGCTTTGCAAGGCCGTTATAATACTCTGCAGAGGGAGAAAGATCAGCTACAGACCAATGTTCGGAGTTTATCTACAGAAAAAGATCAGCTGGAGAAGAATATCATCAAAGTAAGAGGTGACCTGACAAAAGAGAATAGCAGGCTGCAGCAAAGTTTAAACACCCTAACACAAGAGAAGAATCAGTTACAAACAAACTTCAATAACGTGCAGAAGAATCGTGACAACCTGCAAAGAGAGAAGAACGACTTACAGACACAGTTTAACACGATTAGAACAAACAGGGATGAGCTGCAGAGGAGTTACAATTCACTGAAGAGCGACAAGGACCAGCTGCAAACAAGCTACACAAATCTGACCCAGAGTAAAAATCTACTTCAGAACAGATACCAATCACTGTCTGCAGACAAAGAAGCATTACAGGGTCATTATAATACTCTGCAGAGGGAGAAAGATCAGCTACAGACCAATTACAGGAGTTTAGCATCAGAAAAAGATCAGCTGGAGAAGAATATCATCAAAGTAAGAGGTGACCTGACAAAAGAGAAAGACAGATTGCAGCAAAGTTTAAACACCCTAACACAAGAGAAGAATCAGCTACAAACAAACTACAATAACATGCAGAAGAATCGTGACAACCTGCAAAGAGAGAAGAACGACTTACAGACACAGTTTAACACGATTAGAACAAACAGGGATGAGCTGCAGAGGAGTTACAATTCACTGAAGAGCAACAAGGACCAGCTGCAAACAAGCAAAGAAGCTTTGCAAGGCCGTTATAATACTCTGCAGAGAGAGAAAGATCAGCTACAGACCAATGTTCGGAGTTTATCTACAGAAAAAGATCAGTTAGAGAAGAATATCATCAAAGTAAGAGGTGACCTGACAAAAGAGAAAAGCAGGCTGCAGCAAAGTTTAAACACCCTAACACAAGAGAAGAATCAGTTACAAACAAACTTCAATAACGTGCAGAAGAATCGTGACAACCTGCAAAGAGAAAAGAACGACTTACAGGCACAGCTTAACACGGTAACAGGCCGTTATAATACTCTGCAGAGGGAGAAAGATCAGCTACAGACCAATTACAGGAGTTTATCAACAGTTAAAAATCAGCTGGAGATGAAGATCAGTAAACTCAAAGGTAAGACCTTTCTCATAAAAGTGTTCATTGATTAACATTTAAATGGTTTAGTATTCATCATCTTTAAGATTCTGAACCTCTCTGTGTTTCTAATTTATAGAAAAGCCCTGTCAGACACGCTGGAGCAAGTTTGGTGAAAGCTGTTACTTTAAAACAGCTGGAAAGAGATCCTGGACCAAAAGCAGAGACTACTGCATCAGCGAAGGAGCTGATCTGGCCATCATAAACAGCAGGGATGAACAGGTGAGACAAGAAAGGAAGACAGATGTGTTGTAGTTGAAAATGAATGAAGCAGATAACAACATTTATGTTCATTGTAATATTTTTAAAGATCAAGTTTTTATTGACAATAATGCAGATAGGAAGGAGAGACAAGCCCATTTCTCCCAGATCATTTAGAAAAACTAAATTAACTCTTAAATGTAATGAATTTGGATTCTCCATCAGAAATAATATGTCATACTTCCTGGGATCCACCCTCCAGACACAATGTCATACTTTGTAGTGATGACCCAAAATACCATTGGTGAGGGTGGATGCAACGGATTGGATCCCAACAAAATTGCTCAAATGTTGTTTTCACAATCTCTTATACGAAGCTACAAGAGTAATTAAAACCACGGGAGTGTGACCGTGGGAGTCCAACCGTGAGACGTGGCCAAGCAGCAGGCCTTACAGTTTGATTTGTGTAAAAGTGAAAGTTTGACAGTACACAAAGAACTGAGAACTTAGGTACATGAGAAGATCTGAATAGACATTTTAAAGTTTAAACAACTTAAGATAACACTTAAGAAGATCATAGCTGACTTCCTGTCGACATTACAGCAAAGTGATCAGTGGGTTTTTTTTAGGTCTTGGCATGATTAATATGAAAAAAAAAAGTCATTTGTGTTGTCAAAAAACAAAAAAACAATTGTGTGTCATCAAAAGGGGGCACCCTTGAGCCAATATGTGAACTTTTTTTTTACGAAAATACAAAAATAGCAAATTTTTTACCAGACCTGATGACCTTGGACATTTTGGTTAGTTTTTGTTCACGTTCAGTCACTCCAAAATGGCGGCGATGTCATGGATGAATAAAAACACTCCTAAGGCGCTTCGGGCCCTAATCAACACCTCTCTTAGTTCAGGCATTTTCCCACAGTTTTTTAAACCTCCATAGTAAAATCTCTTCTCAAAGAAAAACGACCCCTGCCAGCTTAACAACGTTTGCACAATAAGGTGAAACATTGGGATCAATTTAAGGAGTTCTTCGGTTATAACCTGCATTACTTGAGACGATAACAAGTGGAAAAATTAGAACCCCTTTCTTGAGGGCAGCTCAGACTGCTGCTTTGTGTTGAGTAACTAAAATTGCCTTTAGTGACATTTTGTGATCAATGGCTGATAGAGGTGGTTGAAACACATTTAGTCCTTTTTAAAAACCTTTTGCAATGGCTTCATTCTGACAAACATCATTTTAGTGCGGTTAGCTAACAGTGAGAAGGTTCCTGGTTTGATTCCCGAGCTCCCTGTGCATGCATGGATTCTCTCCGGGTACCCTGGCTTCCTCCCACAGTCCAAAGGCATGCTTGTTAGGTTTGGTTAGTTGGTGACTGTGAATTGTATCGAGGTGTGAATGTGAGTGTGGGTGGTTTGGCTATGTGATTGGCTGGCGAGCAGTCCAGGGTGTAACTCCGCCTCTAGCCCAATGACAGCTCGGAGTGGCTCCTGAATGGAAAAAGTAAAATAGATGAACATTTTTGTGTGTGTTCTATTAACAGTCATTTGTCAGTGGGTTGCTGGGATCAGGCGAACAGGCCTGGATTGGTCTGACTGACAGCGTAACAGAGGGAACCTGGAAGTGGGTGGATGAGACCCCAGTCACCACTACGTAAGTTTGTTTATGTAGGAACTTCAACTGTTTGGACTTTACAGTTTAACAGCAGTCAATCCCAATAATGTCAATCCTTCATTGAACAATGCAGTATTGGAGAAAATGGATTGGAATGATCTTAAAACGTTCTCATCACAAGATTTGTCTTGAGTGACAATGTTTAAAAATGTGAAGGGTGTAAAAGGCTCAACAATGGTCTTTATATTCATTTAGTCCTTCAACCTGCATTCATACTCAAGAGATCAATGAGGCGCAAAGACAGTGTCATTACAAAGTCAGTTATGTAGTAATAGTATACTTGTGAGCCCAAAGAGTCGAATACTCGACGATATGTTCATAAAAGCCTCTTTTGACTGCTAATCTCACAGACACCTGCTTAAGACACACAGATCATTCCATCATAGTTATATGGGGGATCCTAAGGTCAAATTTGACTGTTTTTTTCCCTCCCAATAAGTCATGACTCATACCCATCTCGGTATAAATATGAAGTTATTATTACCTTTAGTGCAATTCTGAAAACAACGAATGTACTCGCAATAACTTAAGAAAATTAAATGGCACGTGTGAGTCCTTTTGTCATTTAAACACTTTGTTTACGGTTTGACTGCCAGTGGTTGGCCTCCTTTAAGTTTCTGTCATTTGATTGTCTAGTTGTGTTTGTGTGCGATATATATTATCCTTCAGGCCAGGAACAACATGTCTAACATGAGAAAGGATTCACAGTTGATTTCTTTGATATGTTGCACATTAGATACTGGCGGTCTAGGCAGCCCAACAACCAAGACGGGAACCAAGATTGTGGAGAAATGTTGGAAAGGACTCGTCATGGAGAGTGGAACGATGAAAGTTGTGAAACATTAAATGTCTGCGTCTGTGAAAAATGATCTTTATGCAATATAAAGATAAAGGACTCTACACTCACATCTCCATCCAAATCATCACATTTTAGTCTGCAGACAGAAAACCCCAGAAGTATTTGCTTTATTAATTCAAAGTACCCTGTTAAGGATTTCATATATTGAACATTTGGCAGATAATTTGTGTTTGCTCTAATGAATTTACGGCTGTGTTGTACAAAACAAATTTAGCTATCAATAGCTTGTGCTAACGCTGTAATATGCTGTGGCATTTGGCAAAAGTTTATCTTGAAATGTCCATCTGTTTGGTGAATTTGAATGCTTTTTAATGGATGTATATAAATGATAAGCAATAACTATTAGTCTCACCTTTGTCTGATTCCCCCAGTGTCTATTTAGTTTTAGCATTTAGCATTTAGCTCATTCACATAAACACTGCACAACAAGAAAGGACACTAGTGTTGGGTAGAATATTTCTTTGTTATAACAATGATTCTTGGCAACACAAATCTTACACAGTTGAAAGCCTGTATATTTCCCCTTTGAATGGTGCCACATTGATAAGGAACATGTATTTGTGGGATGAGCAGCAGAGCTGAGTATGTGGGTTGCACCCATGAAAAACTAGCCAAATGTTTTCTACTAATGCCAAACAGCTTTTTCTGCTGTCGCTCAACTCAATCAAACAAATACAGTAACTATTTTAAACTAATCTACAGCAAACAAAATACCTACAAGCAAACAACATAGTGTGTGTGCGTGTATGTGTGTGTTCATATTTCAGATGTGGGATTCAAGTTTCAGATTACATAATTTACATATTTATCAATACTACAGTTCTGTTGGGCAGTGGGCCCATCAGAAAATAAACCTTCATAGAGGCAAATAAGGTGGTGAACAAACACATCTGGAATGACCGACACAAACACAACAATGGACATCATGTTCCTCACACCTTCACACCGCCTGGGACGCTCTGTACCTCCTGCAGAGTTTCTCCCCATCAGGTGGTACCATAGTGATGAGGGAAAATGGTAGGAGGTGCTGTGGAATGCACTCGTTTAAATCTGTGAATAAGCGTCCTCCTCGAGTGTCATGCCGATTTGTGACTGCAGCAGCATCACCTTATACATGCAGGACACTCATGCTCATCGGCCATTTCTGTGACTACTGATGGAGATATCAGACAGACCTCTAATTTAAAAAAGCCATAAAACACAAGAAATATGGTAGTTTAAGTGGCAGCATGGCGTGCTTTAGTTGACATGACTGTCATAGTAAATTCTGCTGTGTAACTTTTGCCCATGCAAACACCAAAATTGTGATGATAAAATAACATATAGTTCAGTCCTATAAGATCCTTTTCAATATATTGTCAAAAACAAGCACCAGCAGACACATAGTTTAATCATGCTTATATTCCCTAAAAGACTCCTTGCAACTATTACAGCCAATGAAACAGCTTCTGTCTGAAATGGTGTACAGAAGCATTTACCAACTTTTTTGCATCTATTAGACCAAAATGTGTATTAAATAAGCTTTAGCCTAAATGCATTCAGCTTTAATGCTCTTGTTGCTTATTGGAAGCAAATCCTTTAAGCGAGAGTGAATTTTATGATGGGAAGCCTAAATACTTTGTTCCAAGTGTCTGTCATTCAAAGTCCAACATATTGATTACCATAAACTTAGAATCAATATCATAATCATGAGTAATGTTGCTGTATCAAATTTGAACTCAATTCATTATCTCCCATCTTGATTGTGGAGAGAATATGCATCAAACGTTTCACACAATAAATCAAATATACAAGAATAATAGATTACTGGTAAAGGGGCCCTTTGATTGTGGTGTACAGGCCACTCAGGTTTGTTGCAGCTACTTACAGTATGAGCGACTCTTGATCTTGTGAGTAAGTCATTTATGCATATATACCTGTGTTTGTTCAGGTTCAACTAGCAGTTATCAAGCAAAGCAGTCTTCACACAGCTGTGTTACTGTTAATGGTTTGCCTTTGAGGGATCAGAGTGCTGCAGTAAGCAGATCAGCAGCACGACGGGTGAGTGTCACACAGCAGCAAAGGCATGAAGGGCGAGCAAGGGAGCTGGAGTCATAGAGGTCAATGGTTTATCTATGTTTGAGTATGTGTGTGTGTGTGTGTGTGTGTGTGTGTGTGTCTGAGAGAGAGAGAGAGAGAGAGAGAGAGAGAGAGAGAGAGAGAGAGAGAGAAAGAGAGCGTTGCTGTAAATGCTGTATATCCTCAATTGTGTACATTTTCATTAGGTTTTCCATGACTTTCAACATAACAGAGCTTATTAGTCATGTAGAAGGTACTTAAAAATGACTAAAAAGCAGCAAGTATTCTACCAATTAGCATGTTAATAAGTCACTAAATAATGGTTTATATTGTATTGTGACCTGAAGTGTTACCCATAGAGGGTTTGATCCTAAGTAAATATCAATGGTCTCAAAATGCTTGATGCACTACAGTGTAGATATGCATGTTTTTGACCGACAGTGTGTTTTTGAACTGCACACTGCTGTGTTTGCGCTCGAGAAATTGTCTACATGGCTAACCCTCTATACTTCTCTGTAACTCTGCCACTGTTCTGTTTGACCTCCGTGGGAAGTGAATCTGTGAGAAGAAGGAACAGAAAGCGCAGAAGATGATGGACTGGAGCCTGAGAGCTAAAAACCTCCGTGTGACAACTGGTGAACTCCCTCTTGTTTAATATGGTCAACAATTACCTGGAATACTGAAACCAAGAATGTTAATCTCAGCACATCTGTATGGTTATTTTTCAGACCAATCTGAGTGCAGTTTAAGTCAAATATTTGACGACATGGGCAAAAGGAGCTTCCTGTTTTTCTGCACAATAAATATCTGTGATGTTCGCTGTAAATCAGCATCTTTACGGGAATGCAGTCGAAGTGATACAGACTCTTTTCTATCTCCTTTGATTCATGGTAAGTGCACAAATTGCGACTTTATTCTTCTTTGAGTATATTTCACCCAAATTTGAACATTTCAACCTTGATTTTATTCTGAGTGCTTTTTGAAGTTTGAACTGATCCTAATAATTCTCAAAAACTTTGATTACCACAAGTAAGCTTCATTGTTTGCACTTTTCAAATCACTTATAAGATATCATGTAAACTTAAATCTAATCTCCTTTAGTTTCTTCCATCTTTTTAAAGCATTGGGTTCTTGTCTTGCCTGCGTTCTCATGATGGTCGGGTTATATGTCTGTTGGGTATCTTGCTTTATGGTTTCTTCTCTGTTGTATTGTCTTTTATTATTCTGATATAGAGATTTTGCATTCATTATATTCTTGCTTTTGTTTATGTTCTTCTCTGTTTTGGTTTAGATTTACTTTGTTTTTGCCTTTACTGTTTGTCAAAGCACTTTGTAAACCTTTGCTATTGAAGGTGCTATATAAATAAAGTTATTATATTATTATTATTTAAGTTTTCTTCTTGACTTTAAACAGTGAGACGGTTATCACAATGGATCCGATGGAGATCGATGACAGCATGCATATAAAGAGGAACCTCACCACGGAGGGCCTTGTGACCAAAGGTAACGTATTAACCTACAAAATACACTACAAGACCCAACATCATGAGTATTGAACACAAGGATTAAGAAGTGTAAAGCATGTGAGTTTGGACAGACGTGACGATAAAATCTTTATATCATTGATACAGCTGATTTTCAGAAAAGAAACCCCCCTTCCAGATGTGTCTCAGTGACTCTTGGATTGCTTTGCGCTGTTCTATTGGCTGGAAATGTCGGACAATTTCTCGACTGTAAGTTGTTTCTGTATTGTCACTTCCAATATCATTTGAGCAAGATGAGCATTTGAGATTAACTAATCCAAGAACTAATGTATTATAGTAATTTTCACATTTTAGATATATAAACCTGTAGATCAGCTTAAAAAAACCATGAAATCAAAAACCTCCTTATTATCTGATACTGGCGTCAGTAAAATTATTCAGTTCCGACTTTAACCCCTGAAACAGTTCATTAAGCTGCCGTCTCTTTAAGCTCCTCCTCCCCACTTTCTTCTGAATGGCTAGCTCTCTGGGAGCCTTTCGTGAACAGAATGATATCCTTTAATAATGTGAGGCTTTTTTTTTTTTTTCATTTCATAGGTCACATGTTGAACCATAACATGTCAGCGGCCCTGATGCACGCTGGTTACAACACTGGAGCAGATCAGCTGCAGAAGAACTATGACGAACTTCAAAGAGAAAAGAACGACTTACAGACACTGTTTAACACAATGAAGACAAACAGGGATGAGCTGCAGAGGAGTTACAATTCACTGAAGAGCGACAAGGACCAGTTGCAAAAAAGCTACTCGAATCTGACCCAGAGTAAACATCTACTTCAGAACAGATACCAATCACTGTCCACAGACAAAGAAGCATTACAGGGTCATTATAATACTCTGCAGAGAGAGAAAGATCAGCTACAGACCAATGTTCGGAGTTTATCTACAGAAAAAGATCAGCTGGAGAAGAATATCATCAAAGTAAGAGATGACCTGACAAAAGAGACAAACAGATTTCAGCAAAGTTTAAACATCCTAACACAAGAGAAGAATCAGCTACAAACAAACTTCAATGACATGCAGAAGAATCGTGACAACCTGCAAAGAGAAAAGAACGACTTACAGACACAGTTTAACATGATGAAGACAAACAGGGATGAGCTGCAGAGGAGTTACAATTCACTGAAGAGCGACAAGGACCAGCTGCAAACAAGCTACACAAATCTGACCCAGAGTAAAAATCTACTTCAGAACAGATACCAATCACTGTCCACAGACAAAGAATCATTACAGGGTCATTATAATACTCTGCAGAGGGAGAACGATCAGCTACAGACCAATCACAGGAGTTTAGCATCAGAAAAAGATCAGCTGGAGAAGAATATTGTCAAAGTAAGAAGTGACCTGACAAAAGAGAAAGACAGATTGCAGCAAAGTTTAAACACCCTAACACAAGAGAAGAATCAGCTACAAACAAACTTCAATGACATGCAGAAGAATCGTGACAACCTGCAAAGAGAAAAGAACGACTTACAGACACAGTTTAACACGATGAGAACAAACAGGGATGAGCTGCAGAGGAGTTACAATTCACTGAAGAGCGACAAGGACCAGTTGCAAAAAAGCAAAGAAGCTTTGCAAGGCCGTTATAATACTCTGCAGAGGGAGAAAGATCAGCTCCAGACCAATGTTCAAAGTTTATCTACAGAAAAAGATCAGCTAGAGAAGAATATCATCAAAGTAAGAGGTGACCTGACAAAAGAGAAAAACAGGCTGCAGCAAAGTTTAAACACCCTAACACAAGAGAAGAATCAGTTACAAACAAACTTCAATAACATGCAGAAGAATCGTGACAACCTGCAAAGAGAAAAGAACGACTTACAGACACAGTTTAACACGGTAACAGGCCGTTATAATACTCTGCAGAGGGAGAAAGATCAGCTACAGACCAATTACAAGAGTTTATCAACAGTTAAAGATCAGCTACAGACCAATTACAGGAGTTTATCAACAGTTAAAAATCAGCTGGAGATGAAGATCAGTAAACTCAAAGGTAAGACGTTTCTTATAAAAGTGTTCATTGATAAACATGTAAATGATTTAGTATTCATCATCTTTAAGATTCTGAACCTCTCTGTGTTTCTAATTCATAGAAAGGCCCTGTCAGACACACTGGAGAAAGTTTGGTGACAGCTGTTACTATACAACAGCTTTAAAGAATTCCTGGACCAAAAGCAGAGACTACTGCATCAGCAAAGGAACTGATCTGGCCATCATAAACAGCAGGGATGAACAGGTGAGACAAGAAAGGAAGACAGATGTGTTGTAGTTGAAAATGAATGAAGCAGAGAGGAAAATTTATGTTCATTGTAATATTTTTAAAGATCAAGTTTTTATTGACAATAATGCAGATAGGAAGGAGAGACAAGCCCATTTCTCCAAGATCATTTAGAAAAACTAAATTAACTCTTAAATGTAATGAATTTGGATTCTCCATCAGAAATAATATGTCATACTTCCTGGGTTCCACCCTCCAGACACAATGTCATACTTTGTAGTGATGACCCAAAATGCCATTGGTGAGGGTGGATGCAACGGATTGGATCCCAAATGTTGTTTTCACAATCTCTTATACGAAGCTACAAGAGTGATTAAAACCACAGGTGGGGATGAAGGGCCCGAAGCAACCCCTGCATGTCGGGGTGTGTTGTGACCACGGGAGTGTGACCGTATGAGTCCAACCGCGACACGTGGCCAAGCAGGAGGCCTTACAGTTTGATTTGAGTGTGGGGTTTTTTTAGGTCTTGGCATGATTAATATGGGAAAGAAAAGTCATTTGTGTTGTCAAAAAACAAAAAAACAATTGCATCATTTTAGTGCTGTTAGCTAACAGTGAGAAGGTTCCTGGTTTGATTCCCGATCTCCCTGTGCATGCATGGATTCTCTCCGGGTACCCTGGCTTCCTCCCACAGTCCAAAGGCATACTTGTTAGGTTTGGTTAGTTGGTGACTGTGAATTGTATCGAGGTGTGAATGTGAGTGTGGGTGGTTTGGCTATGTGATTGGCTGGCGAGCAGTCAAGGGTGTAACTCCGCCTCTAGCCCAATGACAGCTCGGATTGGCTCCTGAATGGAAAAAGCAAAATAGATGAACATTTTTGTGTGTGTTCTATTAACAGTCATTTGTCAATGGGTTGCTGGGATCAGGCGTAGAGGCCTGGATTGGTCTGACTGACAGCGAAACAGAGGGAACCTGGAAGTGGGTGGATGAGACCCCAGTCACCACTACGTAAGTTTGTTTCTGTAGGAACTTCAACTGTTTGGACTTTATAGTTTAACAGCAGTCAATCCCAATAATGTCGATCCTTCATTGAACAATGCAGTATTGGAGAAAATGGATTGGAATGATCTTAAAACGTTCTCATCACAAGTTTTTTCTTGAGTGACAATGTTTAAAAATGTGAAGGGCGTAAAAGGCTCAACAATGGTCTTTATATTCATTTAGTCCTTCAACCTGCATTCATACTCAAGAGATCAATGAGGCGCAAAGACATAGTGTCATTACAAATTCAGTTATGTAGTAATAGTATACTTGTGAGCCCAAAGAGTAAAATACTCGACAATATGTTCATAAAAGCCTCTTTTGACTGCTAATCTCACAGACACCTGCTTAAGACACACAGATCATTCCATCATAGTTATATGGGGGATTCTAAGGTCAAATTTTACGTTTTTTTTTCCTCCCAATAAGTCATGACTCATACCCGTCTCGATACAAATATGAAGTTATTATTACCTTTAGTGTAATTCTGAAAACAACAAATGTACTCGCAATAACTTAAGAAAATTAAATGGCACGTGTGAGTCCGTTTGTCATTTAAACACTTTGTTTACGGTTTGACTGCCAGTGGTTGGCTTCCTTTAAGTTTCTGTTATTTGATTGTCTAGTTGTGTTTTTGTGCGATATATATTATCCTTCAGGCCAGGAACAACATGTCTAACATGAGAAAGGATTCACAGTTGATTTCTATGTTGCACGTTAGATACTGGGAGTCTGGGCAGCCCAACAGCTACGGCGGGAACCAAGATTGTGGAGAAATGGTGGGAAGGACTCATCTTGGAGAGTGGAATGATGAAAGTTGTGAAACATTAAATGTCTGCGTCTGTGAACAATGATCTTTATGTAATATAAAGATAAAGGACGCTATACTCACATCTCCATCCAAATCATCACATTTTAGTCTGCAGACAGAAAACCCCAGAAGTATTTGCTTTATTAATTCAAAGTACCCTGTTAAGGATTTCATATATTGAACATTTGGCAGATAATTTGTGTTTGCTCTAATGAATTTACGGCTGTGTTGTACAAAACAAATTCAGCTATCAATAGCTTGTGCTAACGCTGTAATATGCTGTGGCATTTGGCAAAAGTTTATCTTGAAATTTCCATCTGTTTAGTGTATTTGAATGCTTTTTAATGGATGTATATAAATGATAAGCAATAACTATTAGTCTCACCTTTGTCTGATTCCCCCAGTGTCTATTTAGTTTTAGCATTTAGCTCATTCACATAAACACTGCACAACAAGAAAGGACACTAGTGTTGGGTAGAATATTTCTTTGTTATAACAATGATTCTTGGCAACACAAATCTTACACAGTTGAAAGCCTGTATATTTCCCCTTTGAATGGTGCCACATTGATAAGGAACATGTATTTGTGGGATGAGCAGCAGAGCTGAGTATGTGGGTTGCACCCATGAAAAACTAGCCAAATGTTTTCTACTAATGCCAAACAGCTTTTTCTGCTGTCGCTCAACTCAATCAAACAAATACAGTAACTATTTTAAACTAATCTACAGCAAACAAAATACCTACAAGCAAACAACATAGTGTGTGTGCGTGTATGTGTGTGTTCATATTTCAGATGTGGGATTCAAGTTTCAGATTACATAATTTACATATTTATCAATACTACAGTTCTGTTGGGAAGTGGGCCCATCAGAAAATAAACCTTCATAGAGGCTAATAAGGTTGCGAACAAACACATCTGGAATGACCGACATAAACACAACAATGGACATCATGTTCCTTACACCTTCACGCCGCCTGGAACGCTCTGTACCTCCTGCAGAGTTTCTCCCCATCAGGTGGTACCATAGTGATGAGGGAAAATGGTAGGAGGTGTTGTGGAATGCACTCGTTTAAATCTGTGAATAAGCATCCTACTCAAGTGTCATGCCGATTTGTTAAGGATCTCCTTGACATCGCTGGTGATCCAGGGCTAGTTGTTCGGGAAGCAGCGCACAGTTTTAGTGGGAACCACAACGTCCATACAGAAGTTCATGTAGTCAGTTGTGCAGTGTGTGACCCCCTCAATGTCATCACCATGGGTCTCTTGCAGGGCACTCCAGTCAGTGGTCTCAAAACAGTCTCTGAGCGCCTCCTCTGCCTCAGGAGACCACTTTCTGAGGGTGCGAGTAGTTACCGGTTGTCTCTGGATCTTAGTCTTTTTCTGTGGCTTTAGTAGGACCAGGTTTTGATCGGCCTTACCCAGAGGTGGTAGGGGGGTGGCAGTGTAGGCGTCCTTCACGTTTGCATACAGGAGGTCTATTGTCCTGTTCTTCCTGGTGGGACAGCTTACAAACTGGTGAAAGTCTGGTAGTGTGGAGTTCAATGTAACATGGTTAAAGTCCCCTGAGATGGCAATGAAAGCATCCGGGTGCAGCGTTTGTAATCTCGAGATGTTTGAGTGGATGACGTCACACGCCGTCTCGGCGTGCGCGCGGGGTGGGACGTAAACACCAACCACGATCGCGTGAGAAAACTCTCTGGGCATGTAGTAAGGACGGAGACCTACCGCCAGCAACTCGATGTCTTTGCTGCACGTTGCCTCCTTCACAGTAACATGTCCATGGTGGCACCATCTGTTGTTAATAAACAGCGCGAGCCCTCCTTCTTTCCGTTTGCCGCTGCGTTTCGTGTCTCTGTCCGCTCTCACTGTAGTGAAACCCGATAGATCCACGTTAGCGTCTGGGGTGTTTTGAGTCAGCCAGGTATCTGTGAGGCACATTAAACTGCACTCTCTAAATGTCCGGTTGTTCCTCACGAGAGCAGCCAGCTCGTCTGTCTTGTTGGTTAGACAGTTTACGTTCCCCATAACTATCGCCGGAACCGAGGGCTTGTACCTCCATCGCATAGCCGCTAGCTTAGCCTTTAGCATAGCCCCGGCTCGACAGCCTCTGTACCGCCGCCTCAGCTCATCAGGTATCGGATGAACGATGCTGGCTTGTCCCGCTGTCCTGAGTGAGAGCAGTGTCTCTCTTGTATAAGAAAGTTTTCCGCTGCTATTTCCACGAAGGCACAAAAGAGTATCCATAGGATACATAAAGTTATACACTGAAAGTGTACTATAAAACTATAAAAGTACAAGTTGGCACAGAGCCAAAACAAACAAATAACATATCACGACGGGTACGACAGGGACGGAGCTACTGGATATGCGGCCACTCACGTCGGCACACAGGTGAGAAGTGAGAGAGAGAGAGAGAGAGAGAGAGAAACAGAGAGTGTTGCTGTAAATGCTGTATATCCTCAATTGTGTACATTTTCATTAGGTTTTCCATGACTTTCAACATAACTGAGCCAGACACATGATAACAAGATAGTATGATTCAAATATCATAATAATAATAATAATAATAATAATAATTAGCTTATTAGTCATCTAGACGGTACTTAAAAGTGACTAAAAAGCAGCAAGTATTCTACCAATTAGCATGCTAATAAGCCACTAGATAATGGTTTATATTGTATTGTGACCTGAAGTGTTACCCACAGAGGGTTTGATCCTAAATAAACATCAATGGTCTCAAAATGCTTGATGCACTACAGTGTAGATATGCATGTTTTTGACCGACAGTGTGTTTTTGAACTGCACACTGCTGTGTTTGCGCTCGAGAAATTGTCTACATGGCTAACCCTCTATACTTCTCTGTAACTCTGCGACTGTTCTGTTTGACCTCTGTGGGAAGTGAATCTGGGAGAAGAAGGAACAGAAAGCGCAGAAGATGCCTGAGAGCTAAAAACCTCTGTGTGATAACTGGTGAACTCCGTCTTGTTTAATATAGTCAACAATTACCTGAAATACTGAAACCAAGAATGTTTATCTCAGCACATCTGCATGGTTATTTTTCAGACCAATCTGAGTGCAGTTTAAGTCAAATATTTGATGACATGGGCAAAAGGAGCTTCCTGTTTTTCTGCACAATAAATATCTGTGATGTTTGCTGTAAATCAGCATCTTTAAGGGAATGCAGTCGATGTGATAGACTCCTTTCTATCTCCTTTGATTCATGGTAAGTGCACATATTGCGACTTTATTCTTCTTTGAGTATGTTTTACCCAAATTTGAACATTTCATCCTTGATTTTATTCTGAGTGCTATTTGCAGTTTGAACTGATCCTAATAATTCTCAAAAACTTTGATTACCACAAGTAAGCTTCATTGTTTGCACTTTTCAAATCACTTATAAGATATCATGTAAACTTAAATCTAATCTCCTTTAGTTTCTTCCATCTTTTTAAATCGTTGGGTTCTTGTCTTGCCTGCGTTCTCATGATGGTCGGGTTATATGTCTGTTGGGTATCTTGCTTTATGGTTTCTTCTCTGTTGTATTGTCTTTTATTATTCTGATATAGAGATTTTGCATTCACTATATTCTTGCTTTTGTTCATGTTCTTCTCTGTTTTGGTTTAGATTTACATTGTTTTTGCCTTTACGGTTTGTCAAAGCACTTTGTAAACCTTTGCTATTGAAGGTGCTACATAAATAAAGTTATTATATTATTATTTAAGTTTTCTTCTTGACTTTAAACAGTGAGACAGTTATCACAATGGATCTGATGGAGATCGATGACAGCATACATATAAAGAGGAACTTCCCCACGGAAGGCCTTGTGACAAAAGGTAATGTATTAACCTACAAATACACTTCAAGACCCAACATCATGAGTATTGAACACAAGGATTAAGAAGTGTAAAGCATGTGAGTTTGGACAGACGTGACGATAAAATCTTTATATCATTGATACAGCTTATTTTCAGAAAAGAAACCCTCCTTCCAGATGTGTCTCAGTGACTCTTGGATTGCTTTGCGCTGTTCTGTTGGCTGGAAATGTCGGACAATTTCTCGACTGTAAGTTGTTTCTGTGTTGTCACTTCCAATATCATTTGAGCAAGATGAGCATTTCAGATTAACTAATCCAAGAACTAATCCCGTATTATACTTATTTTCACATTTTAGTTATATAAACCTGTAGATCAGTTTAAAAAAAACATGAAATCAAAAACCTCTTTATTATCTGATACTGGCGTCAGTAAAATTATTCAGTTCCGACTTTAACCCCTGAAACAGTTCCTGAATTTCCTATCTATCTATCTATCTATCTATCTATCTATCTATCTATCTATCTATCTATCTATCTATCTATCTATCTATCTATCTATCTATCTATCTATCTATCTATCTATCATTAAGCTGCCGTCTCTTTAAGCTCCTCCTCCCCACTTTCAGCTCTCTGGGAGCCTTTCGGAAACAGAATAATATCCTATAATAATGTGAGGCTTTTTATTTTCATTTCATAGGTCACATGTTCAACCATAACATGTCAGCGGCCCTGATGCACGCTGGTTACAACACTGGAGCAGATCAGCTGCAGAAAAACTATGACGAACTTCAAAGAGGAAAGGATGAGTTGCAGACACAGTTTAACACAATGAAGACAAACAGGGATGAGTTGCAGAGGAGTTACAATTCACTGAAGAGCGACAAGGACCAGTTGCAAACAAGCTACTCGAATCTGACCGAGAGTAAAAATCTACTTCAGAACAGATACCAATCACTGTCTGCAGACAAAGAAGCTTTGCAAGGCCGTTATAATACTCTGCAGAGGGAGAAAGATCAGCTCCAGACCAATCACAGGAGTTTATCTACAGAAAAAGATCAGCTGGAGAAGAATATCATCAAAGTAAGAGGTGACCTGACAAAAGAGAAAAACAGGCTGCAGCAAAGTTTAAACACCCTAACACAAGAGAAGAATCAGCTACAAACGAACTACAATAACATGCAGAAGAATCGTGACAACCTGCAAAGAGAAAAGAACGACTTACAGACACAGTTTAACACGATGAGAACAAACAGGGATGAGCTGCAGAGGAGTTACAATTCACTGAAGAGCGACAAGGACCAGCTGCAAAAAAGCAAAGAAGCTTTGCAAGGCCATTATAATACTCTGCAGAGGGAGAAAGATCAGCTCCAGACCAATGTTCAGAGTTTATCTACAGAAAAAGATCAGCTAGAGAAGAATATCATCAAAGTAAGAGGTGACCTGACAAAAGAGAAAAACAGGCTTCAGCAAAGTTTAAACACCCTAACACAAGAGAAGAATCAGCTACAAACAAACTTCAATAACATGCAGAAGAATCGTGACAACCTGCAAAGAGAAAAGTACGACTTACAGACACAGTTTAACACGGTAACAGGCCGTTATAATACTCTGCAGAGGGAGAAAGATCAGCTACAGACCAATTACAGGAATTTATCAACAGTTAAAGATCAGTTGGAGAAGAAGATCAGTAAACTCAAAGGTAAGACCTTTTTCATAAAAGTGTTCATTGATTAACATTAAAATGGTTTAGTATTCATCATCTTTAAGATTCTGAACCTCTCTGAGTTTCTAATTTATAGAAAAGCCCTGTCATACAGGCTGGAGCAAGTTTGGTGACAGCTGTTACTTTAAAACAGCTTTCCAGAGATCCTGGGCCAAAAGCAGAGACTACTGCATCAGCGACGGAGCTGATCTGGCCATCATAAACAGCAGGGATGAACAGGTGAGACAAGAAAGGAAGACAGATGTGTTGTAGTTGAAAATGAATGACGCAGAGAGCAAAATTTATGTTCATTGTAATATTTTTAAAGATCAAGTTTTTATTTACAATAATGCAGATAGGAAGAAGAGACAAGCCCATTTCTCCAAGATCATTTAGAAAAACTAAATTAACTCTTAAATGTAATGAATTTGGATTCTCCATCAGAAATAATATGTCATACTTCCTGGGTTCCACCCTCCAGACACAATGTCATACTTTGTAGTGATGACCCAAAATGTCATTGGTGAGGGTGGATGCAACGGATTGGATCCCAAATGTTGTTTTCACAATCTCTTATACGAAGCTACAAGAGTGATTAAAACCACAGGTGGGGATGAAGGGCCCGAAGCAACCCCTGCATGTCGGGGTGTGTGACCGTGGGAGTCCAACCGCGACACGTGGCCAAGCAGGAGGCCTTACAGTTTGATTTGAGTGTGGGGTTTTTTTAGGTCTTGGCATGATTAATATGGGAAAGAAAAGTCATTTGTGTTGTCAAAAAACAAAAAAACAATTGCATCATTTTAGTGCTGTTAGCTAACAGTGAGAAGGTTCCTGGTTTGATTCCCGATCTCCCTGTGCATGCATGGATTCTCTCCGGGTACCCTGGCTTCCTCCCACAGTCCAAAGGCATGCTTGTTAGGTTTGGTTAGTTGGTGACTGTGAATTGTATCGAGGTGTGAATGTGAGTGTGGGTGGTTTGGCTATGTGATTGGCTGGCGAGCAGTCATGGGTGTAACTCCGCCTCTAGCCCAATGACAGCTCGGATTGGCTCCTGAATGGAAAAAGCAAAATAGATGAACATTTTTGTGTGTGTTCTATTAACAGTCATTTGTCAATGGGTTGCTGGGATCAGGCGTAAAGGCGTGGATTGGTCTGACTGACAGCGTAACAGAGGGAACCTGGAAGTGGGTGGATGAGACCCCAGTCACCACTACGTAAGTTTGTTTCTGTAGGAACTTCAACTGTTTGGACTTTATAATTTAACAGTAGTCAATCCCAATAATGTTGATCCTTCATTGAACAATGCAGTATTGGAGAAAATGGATTGGAATGATCTTAAAACGTTCTCATCACAAGTTCTTTCTTGAGTGACAATGTTTAAAAATGTGAAGGGTGTAAAAGGCTCAACAATGGTCTTTATATTCATTTAGTCCTTCAACCTGCATTCATACTCAAGAGATCAATGAGGCGCAAAGACAGTGTCATTACAAAGTCAGTTATGTAGTAATAGTATACTTGTGAGCCCAAAGAGTCGAATACTCGACGATATGTTCATAAAAGCCTCTTTTGACTGCTAATCTCACAGACACCTGCTTAAGACACACAGATCATTCCATCATAGTTATATGGGGGATCCTAAGGTCAAATTTGACTGGTTTTTTCCCTCCCAATTAGTCTCATACCCGTCTCAGTATAAATATGAAGTTATTATTACCTTTAGTGCAATTCTGAAAACAACGAATGTACTCGCAATAACTTAAGAAAATTAAAAGGCACGTGTGAGTCCTTTTGTCATTTAAACACTTTGTTTACGGTTTGACTGCCAGTGGTTGGCTTCCTTTAAGTTTCTGTCATTTGATTGTCTAGTTGTTTTTGTGTGTGATATATATTATCCTTCAGGCCAGGAACAACATGTCTAAAATGAGAAAGGATTCACAGTTGATTTCTTTGATATGTTGCACGTTAGATACTGGGAGTCTGGGCAGCCCAACAGCTACAGCGGGAACCAAGATTGTGGAGAAATGTTGGGAAGGACTGATCTTGGAGAGTGGAACGAGGAAAGTTGTGAAACATTAAATATCTGTGTCTGTGAAAAATGATCTTTATGTAATATAAAGATAAAGGACACTACACTCACATCTCCATCCAAATCATCACATTTTAGTCTGCAGACAGAAAACCCCAGAAGTATTTGCTTTATTAATTCAAAGTACCCTGTTAAAGATTTCATATATTGAACATTTGGCAGATAATTTGTGTTTGCTCTAATGAATTTACGGCTGTGTTGTACAAAACAAATTTAGCTATCAATAGCTTGTGCTAACGCTGTAATATGCTGTGGCATTTGGCAAAAGTTTATCTTGAAATTTCCATCTGTTTGGTGAATTTGAATGCTTTTTAATGGATGTATATAAATGATAAGCAATAACTATTAGTCTCACCTTTGTCTGATTCCCCCAGTGTCTATTTAGTTTTAGCATTTAGCATTTAGCTCATTCACATAAACACTGCACAACAAGAAAGGCCACTAGTGTTGGGTAGAATATTTCTTTGTTATAACAATGATTCTTGGCAACACAAATCTTACACAGTTGAAAGCCTGTATATTTCCCCTTTGAATGGTGCCACATTGATAAGGAACATGTATTTGTGGGATGAGCAGCAGCTCATGAGCTGAGTATGCACCCATGAAAAACGAGCCAAATGTTTTCTACTAATGCCAAACAGCTTTTTCTGCTGTCGCTCAACTCAATCAAACAAATACAGTAACTATTTTAAACTAATCTATAGCAAACAAAATACCTACAAGCAAACAACATAGTGTGTGTGCGTGTATGTGTGTGTTCATATTTCAGATGTGGGATTACAGCATCATCATCTGTCTAAAAAGGGTAGAATGTGAACATCTGGCTCGACCACTGCAGAACCAGATTAGCGGACGAACAGACTGTCTGCTTTACTCCCAGTTCATACACTGATACTTCTACAACAACAACAACTACTATTGTTTACCTTTCTAGAGCTGTAGAGGCGTCACTTGAAACACTTACGTCTACTACTATGCTAACACTCTAACTGTGAATGTATTGCTGTTACAACTACTGTTTCAAAAGCTATAACATTCACAATATATTGAGGCTCTTGTCATTATCCTGAGTATTTAATGAGTCATTATACTGCTACTTAAATGCATTCATACACAGCTAACTCTTTATGAAGAAACAGTAGTTAACATTAAGACATTTAAAACATTCTGTCAGCTCTGTTTGTCTGATGCTTATTTTTCAAATAAAGTTGTAAGATTGATACTTAAGGAGAACATCTTTTTTTAATTTACCTCAGAATTTTAAGGGGTTTGTTTATATTTTGTGAAATCTTGCCCCATCATCTTCATCATCATCACATCAGCAGAACTGGTCCGTGCAGCAAACCAGCACCTCCCATATTTGAGCCTTTGATCCGGACATCCAGCCACATGTGTACTGCTTGTCTCCCTCCCTTCCTGTCCCGTCACGTCTGTCAGGATGGAAGCTGTGCACACGCCTGGCCTGAGCCGTCAGTCACCGTGACCTGTGACCCTGAACGTGTCACCCATCATCAGCACTGCAGTCTCCTTGTCAACAAGAAACACAACAAGACACAAGCTTTCACACCTTCTGTCTTCTCATCTTGTGTCCTCTCGGCTGTCATTACTTGACTTTTCCGACATAAATATTTAACTTCTCTCTGTTTCCGGTAGCTCATCTCTGACCCCTCAAGGCACTTTTTTTAGGCTTGGCTTTAAACTGGATATTTGTCTGTGACTGGCTGAAAAATCCTCCTCACACAATACACTTTTTTTCAGTATTTAACTTTTTTGATGACACCGCCGAACAGATATAATAATAAGTTTATTTTCTAACACAGTTTCTTCAGATGGCTGTCTGGTTCTGCTCAAAGTTTCTGCCTGACAATTGTTTCCAAGTGCTGTGCTCTTGGCTGATTAATGTTCTCTGTAAATAATACAAACAGTACATTCTGGACCTGCTCTTATTGTTTAGTGTGTAACAAAAGGAAACATTTATAATTAAATGGTACAATACGAATAAAGATTGGTTGATTGATTGAAGAAATGCAATTAATACACTTGTAATTTGTAACAGCTCTTTGGTTGATTTGAAGACAACAGCACTGATAATCTCTAAATGTTCCTGGTCAGAGTTGAACCAGATAAGACATCAACAAGTAAATCGCTGCGCTCAACACTGTAACACAGTACACACACACACACACACCTCAGTCATGTACCTTGACACACTGACATTCATTCAGCCACATGGCCTTTTGAAGACAAGTACAGCCTCTTTATGGGATGAGTGAAAAGAAACATGCACATGTATATTCACTGCAACATCAGTGAACGTTTATACACACACACACACACACACACACACACACACACACACACACACACACACACACACACGCTGATGCACACCATGTTCCATCACTACATTAAAGAAACACTGATACACTAAGACGAGAATCCAAAAAGGATTTCATCTAAATGCATCTTTACTAAAACACACATGCACAGCAAACAGTCAACACAGCATGGGTGTGCATCATACATGTCTACTGACCCAGGAGGTCACCAGGCCTCCACTCTAATTTATTACATTATTGATCTATATAGAAGTAGGGCAGCACACACACACACGCACACATGTGTGATGTCACTGGAAACGTGCATGTCTGTGGTCATGTGAGTGGGTGTGTGTTTCTTTCATAGTATAGTACAGAAACCACACCCTCTTCTCTGCCAATCCATTCATTATCAGTCTGTTAACAACCACAGAACTGGGTCATAGAGCACATAAAGACAGACAGGGAAACACTCTGAGAATGTATTTACATTTTTACCACATGGGGGAAATGTCATTATAAACAAAGTATTTCATCATGCGTGAACTTACAGACTTAAACGTGTACTTCTTTTCAACAACAACACTACACAGGGTAACATTGCATTGTTATGAATTCCACCACATTAATTTGACAAAAAAGATCATTAGAAGTACATCAAACACTTATGAAATAAGATTTCAAATGAAATAACCTTCAAATGGCCCTGACCATGTTTTAATATGCATCACAGTATTGTTGTCATTTGTTGCCTGTGAGTTGTTATCATAGACCGTCAGTAATCATGGACGAAGCCTCAGTGACGTCACCCATTGATTTCTAAAGGGGGCACTTGAAACCCAAAGGATGAAGGTCGGTAGCCATATTGCAATTGCTGTCTCATCCTATCTTCTTGTCAACCGAACGGGCAAATAGGTGCTCATTTTTTTAAATTACTCTTATCCTTCAAAAAATCTAAACAGATGAGTTGCTCACTCCTGTATGTCGTGTTCTGATAGACATGAGCTAATTCCTCTTTCTGAACCTGTCTGTAAATATGTTTTCTACTGTAAAAATGTGCATTTTTAAATAGATGTATCTGTACAATGTTATTCCCTGTGTTAATAATTGACAGAACTACAAAAGTATGGTAACTAACTACACCAACACAATCATTAAAAGCTGTTCTGATGGTTCAGCAACAAGAAACGTGCCCTAATAAAGCTGTGGTCATGATTTTTCAAGAAGCAAAAGTGAAATTTGTTCATTTCATTTCTTCTTGTGTTTTTAAAACACCTCAAAAAAAAATGTTCACTTCTTTGAACTCACAATCACCTCATCACCAAACGCAGCGTGGCTGCAGCTGCCAGCAGCTTGCCAGCCAGATACTGAGCTCATGTTTAATAGACAACCAGAGCGGAGCAGCATGATTCAGTCTTAGAGAAGAGACAGTTGCTTGCACGAGCACGCACAAACACACACACACACACACACACACACACACACACACACACATAGAAAGAAATTGTGTTCTAGGATTGCAGCACAACGACTTTGGTTCAAATCTTGGCAAATAGCAGATTGTCCACACAGGCGGGATGTAAGTGAGGACATGCACACGTTACACACATACTGACACAAATAAATATCCAAACATGACATATCAGTCAAATGGTGTTTGTCAGAATCAGAATCAGCTTTATTGGCCAGGTATATGTTTAACACACGAGGAATTTAAGGGCCAGACATTCTAGGCTCTGAAGCTAGAGAGAAATTTGTGTTTGAGAACAAGATGAAAAGGGAGAAAGAAAGATGACGAGATTGGAAACAAAAAATTAGACAGTGGGACAGAGTTAATTAGTTTTTATAGTGGAATTAACACGCAGGTTAATCACTCAAAATACACCAAGTCATGAGACACAGAGTCACGAGTCAATCCATGATACAAATTAAAAATTCTATTTCAACATCTACTTGTGTAACATAAAATAAGCAGCCAGTTACCTGCAGCTGTATTAGCACACTGATAAAACTTGTCTTTAAAGTTTCGAACTTTTTAATAATATTTACTTCACTTTACTGACATAGCAGTCTCTTGGACTACAATGTGTCTACATGGTGTAAAAGATCATCACAAAGTCCACACAGGAAGAACGCACTGGAGACTGCACATTAAGTAATGTCTTACTATCACTGAGAGATGGGCGGACATGAAGTAAACACACATTTATCAATCTGTTGAGGGCATGAGTTTGCAACTCCCCACAGCCCCCTAGTGGTGACAGCTTGACATAGGAGATGACAGAGGGAGCAGACAGAAACACTAACTGGGATTAAAGCAGACAGATAACCCATACTTTGTAAATTTAAAAAACCTTCATGTCACTCTGAACCTGAATATACTCCTCTCAGTGTCAAGCCACTGTAACTACAGTGTAACTACAGTTGACACTGACACTGTCCAGTGGCTACAAGGAACAGAGACGCAAACCGATGAAGGCTTCCCAAGCAAGGAAATGTTTGTCTTGTCTGCTACCTGCTGATGTGATTTGGAAAAGCACAGGATTAAATGCACATTATCCAATTATTCCTGGCATGATGTTTCCACATCAACCGTTTCCCCGCTGGACAACAAAACTGAACATGAAATAGTATGTTGACATTAACTTTACACAACTACATCCTGTGATTCGAGAGGACTTCAGGGTCCCTTAGGGGAAAAATATAAACATGAAACTGTCTGTTGACACTAAACACTAACTCTCACTACATTCTGCCGTTATATTATTTGCCAAGCACATTCAGAGTGGCTGTCATGTTTATGGTCCTCATTTTTAGCCTGTGAGAAAGCCTTAGTGCACTGCACTCGTTTGGACAATTATTACAGCCTCAACAAAAACAGTCTTTATGGTAATGTACAATTTGGCTGCCGAAGGCCGGCACTAAATTTGACCTCACGCCAAACTGTGGATAAACCTTTTGTCTGCATACAAAATAACCCTTAAAAGGCCACATAAAATGCAAAATCTCATTAATATTTGTTGCTGGTATACATTCAGCATACTGACTAAAATCAGGGACATTTTAACTGACAGGCAAGCGGAGACGTTTTCTGAATGCAGACAACACAACATTCAGGAAAAGTAGACTCAGTGGATCTGCTGCCATGATTTGTTTATTCTAAATCCCTGCACATGATGCATTTACGTAACGACAGTAAACAAGAAATAAAACGGCCATTATCACCTTTGTTTTTAATGCTAGAGCTTATCAGCAGACACATACATACATAAAAAACATCCTGGCTAGGTTGGATGGCTAACAATTTTTGTCTTGCAATTATAGCAAATGAATCTGTCAAAATGTTACGGTTGTGATGTCAATTAGTTTGCTTACTCGGTTGGCTTCTTAGTAAGTAAGTAACTTGCAGAATGAGCTTAAAATAGAGAAGGCTAACTGTACTACTGTACTGTTTTATAAAGTAGCGACTTAAACATCCATGAGCCATGCTAAGCGTGTCACATGTCTGTCCAAGTCTGTCCACATTTTTCACTTGTTTCCAGTGAGGACAGAGTGTTTGCAGCAGCAGGTGGCTGCTCGTAGAAAAAGCGTTAGGGATGCATGTGCAGCGCTTTTATTCTTAGCTCACAAGCACTTCATCTAAGCGCTCCCGAGCTCACAGCCAGTGCTTTTTCTGACCCCAAAAAACAATTCATTTTCAGTAAGTAGGGTTGTTATACACTTCCTTGGCCAAAACCGAAACTACATTTTAATTCTGCAAGTGTAAAAGTAATATATCCCAAGGATACATTTTGTAATATCTCATGGATTTGGTCCCAGCCATAACACAGCGGGCTAACTGTGCTATAGTACCCAGTGGATGCAGTTTAAAAGTGCTTGGCTTTACACTGAACAGCAATTGTGAAAAGTCAGTACTGTGATTACACAATGAGAACATTCATATTGTACATAGTTTCACAAAGTACTGCACAGCTACCTTCGAGTCTCACACACAGGTTAGATAAGAGGCCAATGTTACACTTACACAACATGCACAAACATCATCTCACAAAGACCATAATAAAACATGGTATGTTCCCATCTGTCTGCTCAGTCTCAGCCTGTTTGTGCAGCTTGTCAGACACATAATTAGCAGGTGGAGGACAAAGAATCAAAACAACAAGCTACAAGTGTGGTGAGAAGAGTGCAGCGCTGCAATGCAATTCACTCCAACGTGTCAGTTCACTGCATCATTAAAGCCACATTGATTCATTTTTCGACGCCTTTAAATCCCATTAACAAGGAGTCCTCTCATCTGAGTGATTATACTTCATGTATTCTGGTTCATTCAGAAGCCAGTTTGGCACAGCAAACAGCAACACATGGCCACTTTCCAAGGATCATGTTTACATTGTTGTGGTTTTGTTGACTCTCACATACAATGACAGTGTATCTGTAAAATACACTTGATGGGGAACAAATGATGTAGGGTTCATACTGTAAGTCTGAGGTCGCAGCATGATGCAGACCATAGAACAAATTCCAATTCATATGTTCTAATTGAAATAAGCAACAAGCAGATGCAGATGCCCATGATTCCCCTTGTTTTGTCACAGATTTAACTGTTTTTAAAAAAAAACTCTCTAGAGTAAATTGTTGAGTCAACATTACAGTTCTGCTTCCCATGGTTTCTGATTAGATCATCACGGCCCCTATCAGGCTAAGCACTGTTTGGGTTTTGGTTGAAATCCTTTATGTTGGCTGCTTACACTGTAAACAGTGTTGTTGTTTAGTGACAGGGTGTAAGTCTGCGTCACTGTTGACATGTAAGCCTTATTATAACAGACTGTGGAACAGAAGCCATCCCGTGTGCTCACAGGTAGTTAAACACAGGAAATATTCATGATGTTCACAAAAGCTGTTGAGCTGGAAAATGTTAAAAACATTGTTTTTTTCATCATTTAATGGCAACTCAAACAATCCTATGTGAACGCTATAAATGTATGTTTGTATCCTAGCATTTAATGACAATCAAGGATAACCCTAACCCAAAATATTCTTTTTTAAATCAGAGGCTTACGATTGGTAATGGGATCTTAAATTTGCACACAATTATCTACATCTAGTACACTTTAAGCAGAAGGTCATAGTGAGCTGATGTGAGGGCGAAGCCGAATATAATCAGGATAATTCCCCTTCAGTGAGCCTAAAGGGGCAGTCCACGTTTATTACCTGCGATCTCATGTAATTGAATGCTACATTATGCTTTCTGTTCACCAGTATCTCTCCCTGTGAGGTGCATGTAAACACCCAGGCCTGCAGAATTAAAGGGGCAATCCTCCTGAAATTCTACGGAAGTCATTTTTTAACACTCCTACAGTGTTCAACCTCTAAAGCAGGGAACAACACAAGTAGTAACAGCTCACGCTGGTTAATTTGTAAGTCAGAAAACTGTCACAGATCATGCATTGGACACTGAATTTATAATTTTTGTACTGAATAATTTCTAAAATATCTGACTTGTTATTAATTTTAAAGCTTTAATGCACTGCTTTCAACTTTTACATGTCTGTGAAGTGAAATATATTTCATTTTGAATCGAGGATTAGACTATAACATGATGTGTGCATACACTTTTGGCCAGTGCACTTTTAAATAAGGTATGAGCATATGAGTCCACAAAAGGTGAATCTACTAATGTGTGAATAGGTGTGTCAATAAAGATTATCTATTTTCATCTGTGTGGGGGTCACATGCTTTAATTTATAGTAAATGTGTTTGTGCGCGTGTCAGTGTGTGTGTGTGTGTAGGTGTAGGTGTGTGTGTGTGTGTGTGTGTGTGTGTGTCTCGGTGTGGCCAGCAGCCAGAGGAAGCATGTGGCACGGTGCTCGTTCCAGAAAGCTCAGTGTAAGGAACAGGCTTAGCTTTAAACACTATGAGATCCAGCTCAGGAATTAGAGTCACGCTATAACAGGACTTTACAGCTCCATCACCCTCGCAGCCAATAAACAAATTCCTCACAGGAAACTGAGACGTTTCAGAGGAAGAAGGAGAGAGCTTCTTACGACTAGCTGCTCAGTGGGAGGTTAGAAGTGAATAATATGAACAAACAAGACAAACAAAGAGAGATAGCATTTTTTTCTCTCAGGAAAACACTACTATACTTACGCCAACTTGTTTTGCTGAGTGGTACTTTGTCTGGGAAAGTGTAGCTGTGTGGTGCTGATTCCAGGTGTAAGCAGTCAGAATATGCTGACACACGGTCTGTGTGCACAATCTGATAACGCTGTTTAAAAGGGTTCAATGAGTTTAAAGGCAAAAGTGGTGAAAGTGGCCGTGTACTCTCTGGCTGAAAGTCAACCTGTGTCACCAAGATAAACCATTGACAACCTGGTTCCTTTTCTCCACCTGTGCCAAGTCAAATAGAATACAAAATATATATATATTTTCACAGCTGCTCCACTACAAATGTACAGGTAGCACAACATGTTTCCTGTCATGAGTACAGGCACATTAAAGGGTTATACTTCAATGGAGGACTCATTTTGGTTTTGCAAATTCACTGTTACAAAATTGTTGGTTGCTTTATGCATGAACTAAATTACGTTTTTAAACCTTGAATAAACTCATGATGAGTTGCATGAAACAACAACATTACAAGAATGAACCTAGAGTATAGGCCATAGCCATTGAGAACCTGCACAAAGGCAGGATGAAAGAAGAAGAAAAGGAGGGAGCTGGCCAGGGCATTTTGACCCGGACAAGAACTTATTAACAAACGTGTTTCAGTCAGCTCTAAAGGCTGATGAGAGCCAGGCAGAGGGAGCTAATAAGCCAGGAGGATAGCGCTAACAGTGCTGAGCCATTGTGCATATGTTGATTTAAATCAACATTCACTGGGCTTTTCAGGGGACCAGCCATTTCTGTTTTTGCAGGCCTGACCAAACCTATGTCACTTCGTACAACAAAACTGCAATAATAAAACATGTGTTTCACTCTCTACTTGGTTACATGTAATTATAAAATGCAGTTTTAAATTTGACTGATTTGCTGTCAATATTCTAGCTGTGTTCTGTCAGTGTAACTGAAATAGTGCTACTTGTAAAGAACAGTCAGCTGTTTTCTTAGTGGACAATGTGCGATAAAAATAAAGTTTTATCACTGCACTGTGCACGAGGATACCCGCAACAGACACTTAACAGCTATGCCAAAGCAGTCTGGGAT
Organism: Symphodus melops; assembly: GCF_947650265.1. Lineage (NCBI taxonomy): Eukaryota > Metazoa > Chordata > Actinopteri > Labriformes > Labridae > Symphodus > Symphodus melops. The sequence goes on along the minus strand of NC_136699.1, from coordinate 4,637,697 downwards.
TCTATGTCCTGTTCAAGGGCGATTCAATAATAGATGCCGAGGGAGGAAGGAAGTGTTACTGACCTTGGTGTTCCACCCAGCAATCTTAAATGCATACTTTTTTTTTTTCTCAAACTCAAGCAGGCTGCTGTTTCCAGATAGCACAAAGATAATGAAGCAGTTTGAGCCATCGGCCAAACGAGGTGTTTCAGCGACCATGAGTGAACACTGTAGGTGTAGCATTTTATATCAGGATGTTCATGGCCCACTTGGGAAGGAAGCCAACACAAACGTCAGGTATAGAGGGCCATAAAACGCAGCAGTGGGTCCTAAAACGGCATGAATGTAGTGACTGTGACTGTAACTATCCCTCTTGACCCACAGCTTCCTCAGCACCTCCTATCTGCACCCCTACATGCACACAGCATGCCTGTGCTCATACCAGCAGGGAGATAAATGCAACGACACACATGTACACAAAGTGCTCTGTGATCCCCAGTGATCTTTACGCATGACATCTTTTTCACAGCAGCAGCATTCTTCATGAGTCAGGCCTCTTATGAGCTCGACCTTCAACCGTTTATCGACCTTGAATGACCAGCTCACTAGTTTGCTCTCTGACTGGTATGTTTCCTGTTTTTCTGTAGGGATAGGTTGTTTTTATCTCAGACTTTTGTCTGTTGTATATCGGAGTGTAATCTGGTTGGATGGGACAGATGTTTACATTACTTTTTGGCTTTTTCACTATTCTCAGAGGCTGTGCTATTCTTTTATCACTGTTCTCCACCCAGTTTGACCTTGTGACATATAAACGAGGAAGACAATCCAAAATAAAACAACTGTTGCTGTTGTTGTCTTTGTCACAGCTGCAGCCAGAAAAAAAATAATGCAAGTCAATGCAAAGAAAACAAATCTGAAGCTTTCTACCTGGATGTGACTGGCTGTGTAACTGGTAGGCAGGAAGGACAGCTGGTTAGTAGGATGCTGAAAGATCTGCAACATCTCATGGCATTCCTTGATTTTTTTTTTTTTTGTTATCACAACAACAAAAGGAGAAAGTCTGCAGTGCAGCCATTCCAACATTTTTTGTTGGGGGTCATCTGCAGTGGCGTGTCCAGGATATCTTTAGTGGGGTGACCAAGGTGGGCCATACAGCTAGTGTGGGGTGGCCATGGCACAGCAAGAAAGTGTTTTATAAAAGGCTGAAAGAGGACATGCCGTCTCCTATTTATAAACTATACTGAATAATGAACTGTCAGCTGGTCATCTGTTTCATCAAACTTAGAGATGGGGGGGATTCTCCCCCAGGAGAAAAAAATAGCTGTTGTAACCTGTAAATGAAGCTTTTTGGAACATTTTGAGACTCATTTCTTCTACTTTTTTTTTCTCTGATTGACACTGAGGGTAAATATTATTATGATATTGATTGAAACTGACAGAAATCTATCAGAGACAGAGAGCTGTAATCTGCAGAGAGGAGCGTCTCTATCTCCAAACAGCTATGGCCGATCTTATTTCAACAGTAGTTTGCGTGTTTTAATCTTCATGAGGATAATAATACTTCACTCCAACATGCGCTGCAGTGTTTTGGGGGGGGGGGGGGGGGCGGAGCTTCAGCAATGGACGAAACCACTGCCAAGGTGGTGAAAAACTTTGCGCCCACCAGGATGTACAGTAGGTAGGCCTTTTTTCACCTCATGGTAGATATGCTCGATTCTTTCTGATTGTCCTTTATTGCAAACAAAAGTACTGAGAAGATCTCAAAGTTGTTGTGTTCGCCATGGTGCCACAATGTCACTCCTGCCCTAAATCCTCAACCACTGTTCAATCACTGAGGACGGTGGTGTTCCTTTGAGCTGATTTAAAAAAACAAAACGATAAAATTATGATACAATTAGATGAAATTCAACTCAATACAGTACAATGCAATACGACATCTTGACAGGAACAAAATACCTGGCTCCCTCTGAGGAGAAACAAATAACCATTGCAATGATATTTTGAAAAAAAGCTGTTACTTGTTTACACTCTCTGATGATTTGGCTAGATTGGGATCTTGTAATCTCATTCAGTGATGACTTGGGGAATTATATTAATAGTGGCATGATTAAAGATTCAAAGTTATTTTCTTTTTATCTCTATAGTTTGACGTGAAGTGATATGGGTTGGTTTGCTTGCATTGGTTGTTGGCAAATGTTGGGGTGGACTGACTTGCATGGTTGTTAAAGGGTAGTAGAAAGTTGTTGGTACTTGTGTGGCTGTTGGTCTGTCAGCTCAATGTTTGCCAGGGTGCTTGGTGAGCGACTGCTCGACTGGAAGGCTGGATGATTAGACAGCTGGTTGTGCCGTTAGAAGTAATCAGAAAAAGAAACTGTTTGACGGAGAGAGAAAGAGTTGCCTGAACATATTCATGATTGCAGTGATGCAGTTTGACATGTGGAACACTAAGTGTATTAATCCAGAGCACTGCAGCCCTGTCACCATGCATCGTTGTCCTCTGCAGACACTGGCTGTGTGTGTGTGAAGTGCTTTTGTAGAAGTGTGCGCAATTTTGTGTGTATGGATGTGTGCACAAAAACTGCCAGCATACATTAACACATGGATATTTGTGCACTTCCAGTTGATGCATGCATGCGTGCATGTGTGTGTGTGTGTGTGTGTGTGTGTGTGTGTGTGTGTGTGTGCGTGTGTGAAATGATCTAAAATCTGTTCCACCCCAGCTACTGAGACTCTAATGTACATCGTGTTCCCTCTCTGGGCAATCTCTGATAAAAAAAAAAAAAACAGGCTCAGTCTCTCGCCCCCTCTCACACATGCACCAACTATTTGTGTGTTTTTATGGGCATCATGCCTCTCTGTGTATCTCGAATGCATTGCATGAGTCAAACACAAGATACAAAAATAGTTTTACAATACATTAGCTAATGTTCATGAAATGTCTAGTATGCTGCATTGTCTGTAAATGTGCATAGTCATGGTTTAAGAGGAATCTCATGAATTGTGAAACATTGCCAGATTTCTCAGTACCATATCTGAACACAATTGGTCCCTTTGCTTATCATATGAATTGCATGTGACGTTAAGACATTGGTTACGATTGGTGCTCTGCATCAGTCAGTTCCTGATCAACATTTCTGGCTCTTAGGAAAGGTTTATTTTTTTATCTATTAAACAGACTCATAGGTTTAACCATGATTACATGAAAGCTGTTTCTTCCAACATCACTATTAAGTCATAAACCTTAGCCGTACAACTGACTTAGGTGGCAGCTGTGACTCAAGGCCAACACTGTTTTATATTGGGTCTGCTTTGGCTGGCTGTCTAATGCTAGCACAGGTTTCGTCAGCGTGTGGCCATCAATTCCTTCTTTATGTTAAGTCCACATGACTTGATTTTTGAGTTGGAGAATTGTAAACTGCTGTTTCGATTTTGGACATATGCAAAATGCTCTAATTAGGAGTAGACTCAAATCTTAGCCAGATTAAAGACAGTTAACAGAGTTTGCAGTATTGGAAGTAAAAAAAACACAGTGGACTGGTTCATATTTGAAACAGGGCCTTCAACCGGTTCTTTGTACAAAAGGCTTTAGGTTATTGCTGGAAGATACAGCAGGATGTTATCTGCAAATAATGGCAGAAAATGTCATGTTTCCTAATTGCTACAGAGCGAACAGGGTCTTGAGGAACCTTGTAGGTGAAAGGGGCTGATGGAGGATAATATTTTCTAACAATAACGGTTAAAGTGTGACTTCAGCAATCTCATTTTTGAATCACTTGGGGGATTTTCAGGTAGCGGCTTTTCTCTAAGCATGTGACTGCTGCAGAGACATGGGCATAAAAGTGGAATGGCAGTCCCTGGTTTTATATGTACGCTATATGCAGTAAAATGGTTTGACCTCCTCCCTTTCACCAGTGAAACCTGTCATTTATCTGCAGCTGGTTAAAGGAGAAAAAAAGAAAACGATCTCTGAAGCACACGCAGAGGCAGCTGTGAGTCAAGGCCAGGAGAAGAACATCTTATTGACTAAATCACTTAAAGCTGTCGACCGCCTCTCCCTCCCTCGTTCATATTGATATACTGGAATCCTTTACTGAGCTCCTTTGCCCTTTATTCCAGCCTTCCAACCTTTTTTCCCTTCCTCTTGTCCTCAGTCTTTACATTGACAGGGTCTTTATAGATTCAGTGATAAATGTGGCCTCCTCTTTCTCCTTTTTGTTCATTTTAACTTCTGATTCTCTGTCATCTTCTCCTCTTTCTGTCTCATTTTGCTTATTCTCTCTGGACACAATAGTCCTTCACTTCTTTCACCACACCTTCACTCTTCCTCTATTGAACTTATCCTGTCGTTATGAAGTTCTTCTCTCTTCCAGGTCTGCTTCTTTTGTTTTAATTTCCTCCTTCCCTATTTTTTCTCACTCTACCTTCCTCATCAAAAAGTATTTTATCTCTTAAAGTCTTCTCCTCACCTACTCCCATCCTCTTATTCTTCCTCTAAGACAGATAGCCACTTATCTTTTTTATTTCTTTTTTACAGCTCAGCGAGGTGGAGCTTGGAGGTGAATCGAGCGGAGCAAGGTCACAGTGGGATTCAGCTGTTTCTTGGACAATAACGTGAAAGACACTGAGGCAAAGAGAAGAAAAGTGATGGCAGGTCTCAACCTCTAGTTATTACCTGGTTGTCCATCTGCAGCCTCATGTGTCACCGTTTACAGGTAACAAATCACGTGAGGTCGACCTCACCATAGCTCACAGAGCCCCGGATCATTTGCTCAAAGGCATTTTCCTTGAAAAAATAACTTTTGTGAAGGTGTAAAAACTCTCTGACATCTGTCTAGGAAAACAACAATGGATGGAAATCCTTTTTTTCAACTGCCATATTAAAACTAAAGGGATTTCCATCCACACAGGCATGTAAGCATTGCTCAGAACTAATCTCTGCCCATAATAAATATCGTAAACTTTAAACCTTCTAAACTACACATACTCAATTAAAACAGGCCAAGAAAAACAAACAAACACTAAAACACTGTCAGGAAAGGTCTGAAGTTACCAGACAATGCTTTTTGCTGGCAAAGCCTAAAAATATTGGGAAACAAAGGGAAACAGTAAAGCTGTCAAATGGGAGAAATGATGATTATAAAGAGAGACATTAAGAGTCACATGAAGTAAAAGCAAGTTGGACAAGATGACACTCACTGGACTGATACACAATCAAAGTGTCAGTACGTGTCAGTTTCATTTGTCAGCTTCCTTGAGGACTTTGTCGCCCCACGACCGACCTCCCTTCAAGTTTCCTTAACAAATATTCCCTCCTGACCAAACAAAGACGATGATTAAAAACATTCTGTCAATAACGATTATTATCTTTAAGGCTGAGTTCTTAGCCTTAGCCGAGACCATATAAGATAAACATCACCTCTACATAATGTCATCAATGTGTTAAATGCATGGCAGAATATATTAATCGATCCAGGTGGTGGCTGATAATTGTAGCCGTTTGCAGTTTGGTATGTTAATAGAAACATGTTGAACATGGCTGCAAATATTTGACTGCATCACCCAAAGGAGCCAATCACTGGAGCTTTAGGCAAAAAAAAAGGAAGGAGAGTTAAAGTTAACATTAAATGAGCCGGCCAGAATTCCTCAATTTAAGAGTCTGACAGGAATGGGAGGCGACACTCGGATTAGTTTGATTCATGGTACGCCAAAGACACACTATGTACAATCAAGTTATTTAATTCAACCTCTTTGTGTCCTGCACCTTAGCCTAGCGCTTATTGTATGTTGCTTAATGTTCAAAATGTGGACGTTCATACCCAAAATAACTTTGTGCCACATGCTTTTAAAAGCATGTTTTGCCTATCAAAGTAGGGATCAAAGTTTAGTTTAGTTTAATTAAATCAGGGACAGTGCACAAAAAACAACATTTTTTCTCAAAACAGAAGGACGCTTTGTACTAGATTTAGCTAATTAGCTGCTAACTTTTTAAAAAACATTACAACCCTGTCAACAATATTGCAAACAGAGCAAAACAAGCAGAGTCATAGACATACTGTTGCTGCTGCCTGAAATCTAAGAAAAAGTAAAGTACATACTGTATGCCCCACATCAAAGTAAATGCACCTGTAAACATCACGTGAATCTGTTTTGCGTCAATTTATTGAGCTCTAGTGGTTCATGATTTTAAAATAGTAAGCAGACAGTATAGGCTAAGTGCTAAAAAGGAATTCAGGTCAATTTCAAAACAGTGCATCATACGCCAGAGAGTAAAAATAAATGAAGTCTGCAGACTTCAAGTGACGCACTGCAGTTATTTTGAATATTCATTCAGTAATATCACATAACATAACATTAAGCTCGAGCTGTATTTAGCTTCCCTCATCTTTTAAACCTGAGATGTTGATCTGCTCTGCTCACTCTGTATAAAGTAACACATTGTGATTCAGCTGATGAAGAGTGACAGTTCAGGCTGTAAAATGAGACTAAGAGTGTGTGTGTGTGTGTGTGTGTGTGTGTGTGTGTGCGTGTGCGTGCATGCGTGTGTGTAAATGTGGGTGCTTAAGCTTTGCAGAGAGGCAGGAGAGAGCTGGGATTTGTATTTTATTTACACGTGTGTGTATCTTCCATCCATGTGTGTCTGTGTGTCATCAGAGTGCTCCAAATGTAATGACAACAAACCAGCACCTGATATGTGTGAGAACGCGACAGCCCAAATATAAACCACACCACATGATGTGGCTGTAAGACTTCCTGGAGTGTGTGTTTGTTTGAAGCTCTGTAGATTAGTTTACTGAATATATTATTATTTTGTAGCCTTTATTTAACTTTGGGGAAGTCTGCACAGGATTGTATTTTACGTTGACAAAGTTATTAAAGAGCATGACACACTGCCCTTTCATTTCAACGCCTCAACTTTATATATGAAAGACACATTTGAGGCTGCAGCCCCTTAAAAGAGGTAGGAAAACACAATACTAAGCTCCAACTGTATTTGGGGTTAGACAAAAGTAGTCACAGAGAATTCATTGTGATCTTTCTTTTCTTTTGCTTTTTTTGTTTTTGCTCTGTGGCAATGAATAACGGCTTAAAATATACAGATTAACTACTCAATAAAATTGAGGCAACAGATTGCATACATTATTATTATCTATATATTTTAAAAGCTGAGTATGACTCAAATCCGTTGCTAAAGAATAACCTGTTTATAGTGAGTCAAGTAACCAGAAGGTTCATTTGGAATAACATTTTTTTGTAGAAAATCATGCACTGACACAAGGCATCAGCTGTTACCCTCGAGTGAGCAGTATACACAGAGTACGAAGAGTACTACATGGAAGTGTAACTGGAAGCCTAAATTGAGACACAGCAAAATCATCTGCCGTGAAAATGGCCTATTTAAAGCTTCATGTGTGAGTCTGAATTAAATCGCAGGGATTCATAAGGGCCTTCTGCTCATTTTTAAAGAGAACTGTAAAATCCTTTTGCTTTTATCACGTTTTTTTTATCATCTTCATCATCAGCTTTACCTATACTCAGGAGATCATTGAGGGGTAACCTTCATTTACAACGACAAAGAGTCATTTAGAGGATCAATTAAAAGCTGCAGAAAACAATCTGTCTGAAACAATCGTTGTCCGGCCTCGCCTCATTTTATCTGCGATCAAGAGTAGAAACCCTTATTCAAACTAAGTAACTCATTTTATCAGCACACATTCATATTTGCCATGCACACGAAATATTATTTATTAGCCAAGACTGCATTAACTGCATGTGTCCCATGTCATGTTCACAATTCGTTCAAAGTTGTTTTATTGAAACCGTGACAGGCCGAGCACGTGTGTGTCTCTTCAGTTCAGCTCAGCACCTCTCCTGCTCCTAAGGGGGTTTGACTTTGGCTGCTCCTAATTTCAGACATCAGCTGTCACCCCCAAATACACACACAACCACACAAACACACACACACACACACACACACACACACACACACACACACACACACACACAGTTCACACCTAGCTTTCACAAGGATGATGTCATAGAGTTGGCCAGCCAATGAGGTAAATGTGTTAGTGTGCTTCCTTTTTACTATAAATCACAAAATTCAGCTGTAAATAAGGCAGTGACAGTGCAACACACACACACACACGCACACTATGACACATACACTCCTTACACGCAGAGGCGCAGATGGCTGCACTCACCCCAAGGCTGCCATTAGCAACATGAACAGTTCAGTTGACTGTTGTGGCAACTCACACACACACACACACACAACACACAAACTACAATATGAAGACTCCGTCCCGCTGTTGGAATTAAGATGGGAAAGTCCTTAAACAAGCACACACCAATGATACATGCTTTAAAACACAAAACCAAAAGTGCATGCAAAACATACAACCATACTCGGTTGGTAGAGTTGTCATCTTTCAACCAGAAGCTTGGGGTCCGATCCCCAGCTGTTGCAGCAACATGTCCGATGCGTCCTTGGGAAAGACACTGAACCTTTAATTTCCCACTGCTTCTTTGGTGGCGTATGAATGCTAATGCATGGGATTAGTTACATCTGATGGTCTTACTACACAGCAGCCCCTGCCATCATTGGGTGAATGTTTGGGTGTTACCTGCTGTAAAAGCACTTTGAGTAGTCAGTAGACTTGAAAAAACACTATATATGCTCAACCATAACAACAGACAGGGACTGCTGCAGTCAAGAGCCAGAAGTCAGATTTTGTTAGGTTTTCCTAATTTGACTAAATGAGCGTGTGAATTTGAGGGGAGGGTTAAGGATTTGAAATGTCAATTTTTTTGGAATAAGAGGTGGTAAAACGTGTTGTTGCATTAAAGATAGTTTCAGTTAAGTTCATGAACTTTGCTCTATTTATAATTATTTCCTAACTTGCCTTCTTGTCCTTTGTGGAGTTTTTTTTTTCAGTACTTGTCTGAATTAATTTTTGTAGATTTGTTATTTTTAGCCTCTGCCATTCATGTTAACTCACTGAAGTCCTTCTCTCCCTGTAAGAAATTAAAGCAAACATTGGAAAGCTTGAGTTTGTAACAGCCTACAAGATGTCACACACTGTTTTTGAGATTACAAACCTGGGTGCCCTTCTTCTATTCTCCTCTAGGAGGCACTGTTAACTGTGTTTCTATTTTTAGTTCAGCGTCAGCTAGCGGACAGGATATTTATAGCCTGAGATTTGTTCACTGTTACGCTGCTGAGGCTCAGCCACACACACACACACACACACACACACACACTTGCACTCACAGGCATATGCATCCTCCTACACACGCTGGAAGTCAGATACACACATACTGAAACCAAAATGGATTTATAAACACATACATACACCCATACATGCAGTCATTCAGAGAGCATGAGACGCCTGAAGGTTATCCTCTGCAGCAAATTGCTTCTGATGGAAAATATGTTAGCTGATGTAAGCATTAAGAGCACCACACACACATTCACGACACTGTTCAAAGTGAACACACACACAGCCCTGAATAGACACCTGTGTGTTGTGAACGAGTTAAACCATAATATGCATTCACAATCATAAGATCATTTTTCCATATTTATACAAAAGTATAATCTACAACATCTACTCTCACGTCAGCATGCTGCACACACCTCACCCTGACGTGCTTCCACACGAATGCAGCGGCAGCATTCGTTCACTAAGTGCCACTCTAAAAGCCCCCAAACCAGTTCACTCTCCAGTACACGCCAAAGCCAGCGAAAGCCCCCCTGTGGATTCGCTCAGCACACACACGTCACACACACATCACACACACACACGCGTGTCTCACTCACACTCACACACACACACACACACACACACACACACACACACACACAGTATTACTTGTCAGCATAGAAGGCAGCTCTGGTCTTGATCAGCCAAAATACATCAGCAGACATGATGCTACAGATACAGGCAATAAACAAACCGCATAATGACCTACATAAGATCCAAAGAAATAAATATGAATATGAATTCAATACAATATATAATCATAATAGATCAATATTATATATAATATAATAGATCTGTTATGAAAATGCTCATCTGCCATGTTCATCACCACCTTTAAAGTACTGAGTAAATTAATCTTTTTCATTTAAAAAAGGGTGAGACACAAAAGAAATATCTTGAAGTTATAAATGGTACTCAGACTGTTAAATTATGTTGGAAACGTAACTTGCTCTTTAATTCGATCAAATTGGATTGTGTTTACGTGGTCTTGGATGTCCCGGTTATAAACCCAATCCTGGTTTTGACCATAGTCGGGATAATGGTAACATGCACACAGAGAAACCTGGTTATTCTGTCCTCGATCGGACATGTTGGGAAACATACGTCTATACCACAGACTTCAATAGGTCGGCAAATCGATAATTTCTCCCATCAAAACATCCAATTACATACAAATGTGTCATTACAAGAAGACAAAACTCACTTTCTTCATCACTCCAGCAGTAAGATGATTTGCCTCCATGATTGTTTTGCAGATATATCGCTTGGCTCGGCCGTGCCTTTGCAGATGGTCAGCAGCTGTCAAAAACCTGTTAACATGCACAAACACAACAACAGGATACTTAAATAACGATAATGATCACAACCGGGATTCTCATTTACTGTAATTCAAAAGCCTTGTGCACAGATATTTTCCACAGCATTTAGCTTTTTTGAAAAAGTCAAGAACTCCAGGGACCTGGAAATGCTCATAAGCAACTTTTCCACACTCCTCTCCAGAGCTAAATTGATGCTGTCCATCATACTTCCACATTCTGTCAGTGCTGAACTTTTGCCACAAAACCTGATGGAGAAACCGAACATAATGCACTGCCAAACATCACACAGCTGCCCAAGACAGAGCAGCTGTCCTCTATAACAAATTGAATTCCTTGCTCTCCAAAATGTTGTGCCTGTACAGATCAGCTAACAGCGGAAACCTGTCAATAAATGCAGCAGATTGTGTCGAAGAAGGAGACATTGTGTAGATTTGAAATTATAGGTTAAAAATGCAGGTTTCACCAGGTGCGATTTTAGGATCAGACCTTTAGGAGTGCTCAGCTCCTACAGAAATTGTGTCATTAGAGTTCCGATTAAATTCTCCTGCTAAACCACTCACTTAATTTTGCAAGAGTATCACAGATACAAGAAAAGAATTGAAAACTGTGAGTAATAGCTATTTTTTTAAAACATTATTAAGCCTATATACTGTTTAAGGCCTTTGTCCTCTTGCTTCAAAGTGAGCATACCACAATGCATTGCAAACTACAGTTTTTAACTGTTTTAGATTAAACACAAGTTTGGACCTGGTGTCAGAAAGGTGATTAGCCTAATGCAGCTTAAAGGCTGGATATTTTTCTCGTATTAGTTAGTTAGTTAGTTAATTGCTTTTATTGTCTCCCCTAGGATAATTTTGTATTTGGACACAAAGGAATGTCCCATGTTCACATACAGCACATCACAAAAAAAGAGTAAAGTACATGCAAGTTGTGTGGAGATATGTCATAAACCACTTCTACTAATATCCAAAGTAAGTTTGAATCTATGTTACCAGTTCTGTAATACAAACTTCAAACTAAACCACTCACTCACTCTCTGCATGCGATTCCCAGGAAACCGTATGTGTGTTGCGGGTGTATCCCTTCCAAGGAAACATTTCGCATACTTCCGCTTATAGCTATTAAGTGGTAACGTGGAAGATAGAGCCATGTTATTTCTAAAATAAGAAGTAAACTTCATTAAGAGGGTTCATCTTCTGGCTTCATGTCCTTTATATCATCCTGTGTTTTTATCTATTGCACTGACTTAATGCTCAGATTTGTTTTATTAAAGATATTTGAATTTAATCTAATTTTATACTATAATTTCAAGCAGTTCATCCTGATAAAATTACGAATAACACAAAACCCCCTCTAAGGCCCCTTTGGTTTGATGGCTGAGTGAGTAAACAGGTCAAAGCAGATATTGCTAATAGCCTCTGACAGCCAGAAGAAAATACATACTAGGCTTGGCTTCAAGAAGATAATTTGAGGAGAATACAAAAATATACTGTCAGAACATATGCCTCTATTTTTCTCTGCCTGGGAAATATTTGCTGCTGAGCTTATTTACATTCATGCAGTAGATGAACTGTACACTGAACTCATCTGAAACAGAAACAAAGCTTGACACAGCACCGCATACAAATAGGTTTTTTTTTTCTGTGGATGTGTAGTGTATACATACCGAGTCACTGCAGGTTTTTCTGTGCATTCATTTTGCACACTGCTACGCTGAACGTGTATGAAGATGAAAGAGGTACCTGTGAGCAGTTCAAACACACACCTGCTGCTCTGGAAAACAGAAAAAATAGCTAAAGTGGCATCGAGAAAATGTGATTTTACACTTTGTTTTTGTTATACACTGCGGTGAAAATAAGAGAGGAGGAAGAATGACTGTGATTCTGAGACAATCCCAGCAGAAGATGAATGGCGGAGGATGCTACAACGGCGACAAACAAGACGAGAGGAGAGACAATATTCAACAGATGATGCAGTGCCAGCTGCTGTGTAAAGATTCTGACCAGTTTGGGCATTGGGCCTGTACACACTGCAAGGTTTGAAACCTACAAGGAGCTTAGTTTACTCTGCAAACATGTTCAGTCATTAAGAATCTGCCAAAATAGTCTGTACAAAGTGTACTGCTTAGCTGACACACAGTCTGTGTAGTGTGTGGCCTTGCTAAAAAGCTGTTGAGAAAACTCTGGGGGGGGAATTGCTAGTATGTTCTCTCTATATCTAGTCTGATGTAGAAGGTTTAGGTATCATTGATCACAATTATTTAACATCAATTGTTGTTAAATAATTTGGTTTACGAGAAGTGAGGGGTTTTCAGATAAACCATTCGCAACTGACTCCACCACTTTGGCTTGAATACCAGACGACCGTTGCAGGTGACTCCACTGAAACCAAGACACCGCCGTGACTGTTTGCAGTTGGCACAAGACCATGTGACCATGGACAATGCAGCAGAGGTCTAACGTTCTGTTAACTGATGAGTGTCGGGTCACCTTGCACAGAAATGATGGTCGTCAGCGTTGCTGGAGAGGGCAAGGTGAGCCAAACGCTGAGGTCAACATGGTCCCCAGGGTTCACTTTGGTGGCGGAGGTGCAACAGTCTGGGCAGGCATCACCAGTCAGCACAAAAAAGATCTGAATTGTCACAGTTCGTCTTCAGGAAGTCGGAGTGCCTCACATGGTATGGCCAGCAATTTCCCCTGACCTGAACCCCGTAGAGCACATCTGGGACCAGCCGAAGCAGCGACTGGATGCTCCACCCCCACGTGACCTGGCAGGACTGCGTGTAGCACTTGTGGCAACCCGAGGAGTGGAACACATTGTCTCAGAACAATATCATGAGGCGAGTTAGGAGCATGAGACTTTTGTACTTTTCAAAGGAAACTAATACTTACTTAATTAAAATTCAGACCAAATAGGAAATGCACTCATGTAAATAATATCCCAAACTTGTTTACCTTTTAAGTGAGAGTGCCTTTTGCAAGAGAAAGCATCAGACAGCTACATTATTCTTTACAAAAGCATCTGTTTCTGTAGCATGGTGTGTAAATAGATGTTTTCTTTTCTGTGCATATCAGACAGCATGTAAGCCAGTAGAGATATAACTGAGATAATATCAGCCAACAATAAATCATCCCTTCCCCAGAATAGATAGCTCCAAGATGTGTAATGCCCACCCAACCAGTAAAAACATCAGTATATGAAATTGGAAAAAAGCAAAGAAAAGAAACACTTTAAAAAGCTGCAGAGTAGAACTGATGTAAGCTACAACGTGAGCTCTGATGTTCCTTTTATGCTTGTTGTCATTGGTGCAGGTTGTCATTAAGACCAAATGTTTCACATTTTGTACAAGCGTGAAATAACACAAGGACAACAAGCAGGTTTCTGTTTAGTTTTATTGAAGTCACACACAGTCAGCTCACAGCTGCCCCAACAGATACTACTGGATACTACTGCTGCAGTGCACACACTCCCATCTGTTGTGTGAAAAGAACTGTGTGTGTGTGTGTGTGTGTGTAGGTGTGTGTGTGTGTGTGTGTGTGTGTGTGTGTGTGTGTGTGTGTGTGTGTGTGTGTGTGTGTGTGTGTGTGAATTTAACATCATAACTTTGGCAACACTTCAAAGACTTCATGATTCATCTCAGGTCACGAAAGCCCTGCAGCGTCAAATAAGTTAGAAAAGCACAGTTACAAAACAATAAGTTAAAAACATAATTCCTGTACAGACTTTAACGTGGGAATATCAACAGGTTTAATGTTAAACTTCATGTAGTTAATTAAAAAAAAAAAAAAATTACAACTGAAAAATATGAACAGAATGTACAGGGTTATGTTGTGCTTTCAAGAAAGCACCAATACTGACACACACACACACACACACACACACACACACACACACACACACACACACACACACACACACACACACACACACACACACACACACACACACACACACACACACACACACACACACACACACACACACACACACACACACACACACACACACACACACACACACACACGACGTTTCCAGTTACATTCGCTTCCATTGGCTCTCCCCTATATGACACAACCAGGCAAGGTCTCCTGCGCCCTCTAGTGGTTGAGAGTTGAGAAACAAAAACTTCCGCAGGCACATCTTTGAAAGGACAAAATGTACACTCAAACCACTGATCAAAAGCTTAAAGTTATCCGTTTCTGATCAAAACTAAAGATCTTAATAGGAACTTGTACTTGGAATCGTTTTACAAGGTTTTTGTTCTTACATTATTTATGATTTCATATGATGAATGATATGATCATCTTCAAGGCTCCAAGGCTTCACCCTTTAAAATAGGAGTGAAAGCAGGTAAATTTAGTCAGGGGGGATTTTTTTGTATTTTTTACTCTTCTTTGTAACCTCGAGGACATTTGGTATTTTGTTTGGATGGCAACATATCGTACACAAAGAGCTCCCCATCCCTCCTGCTGCTCTGCTCCGTCCTGACATTCAGACGTTTGGGGACAGCTAAGCTCCAGCTGAGCCGCTCTGAGTCCAAACCCGCCCCCCCCCTCGTCTCCCTCCCACTGCAACGCATCCAAAGCAGCTGGTGCAGCACAATCCTGAGGTCCCCGGCTTACGTTTATGAAGAACATATTCATGTTACAAGACATCGGCTTCAAGGAATGTCTCAGATCACACCATTTAGCGTCAACTTTTCTTTTAACGGGACACTTCTTTGTGGGACTCCTGTGTTTGATGTTTTGACTTCCCTAGCCAATCACAGCAAAGTAAGTACAGGTGAATTTAAGATCAACTTGTAAAAGAGTAACTTTCTGGCCCCTCCACATAGTCCAACTTTGCTACGTTTCTACTGCTTCTGAGTACGACAAACTGGTCCTTTACATGCATGTCTCGAAAGGACTCCCTCTCTCTCTCTGCCTCCATGTCAAGTACAGACAGCAGTACTGAAGCTGGGGTACTTTGCTTTTAGTGCAGAATGGTTCCTCTTGTCTAACAGGTTTGTGTACTTACTGACATGAAAATACTGAAGCAGCAAAAATGTGCTGCAATTATGATTCTACTGGAACTAAATGTTCTTGCTGTCCAGCCAAATAGAAAAAATGGCACATTCAGACGGGACCTGCATTGAATTAACAGTATCCATAGCAACAAGCATCATCAGGTGCCTATGAATACAGAAGTAGGCTGTTTCAGTCCTGTATATATGATTATTAAGCCAACAACTTAAAAAGCAATTTAGCCATATTGCAACAGGAAGTGAGATAGTAAAAGCACAACAGAAAATAATTAATCACAGATAAATGAGAGCATGGAGAAAAAAACGAGTGAATTGAAATCAGCTAACAGTTAGAGGAAGGATATTTTCCTCCTCCAACTCCTTCAGTTCCTCTTCCCTTGAAAAAAATAATCTCCCACTGTCTTTAAAATCTCTCCTCCTCTCTCCTCCTTCCGTGTCTCTGGGCCCTGGAGACATTTTATATTTACATCACATTACACAGTCTGAGATGATGAGAGCGCGGTGTACCTGTCAGTCTGGATACAGTGCTGCTCCTGCCTCCAGGTGAGGATGTGGAGGAGACCCAGCACACACATATATCACACGCATCCTTCAGCTCAATTTCACATCAAACAGATGCGCACACACACACACACACACACACGCACACACACACACACACATACATACACACTTTTGCTCGTTGCGTGTATAAGTGCTGCAGTTAGCTCACAAACATGCAGACACTAACAAGAACATGCAGTCTGTCACTCAATTCAAGTGTCCTTATTTCCTGCTGAGGATCATGGGAAATGAGTCCCCCTTTGCATACAGCTCATGTGTCCTTCAAGCCTCATTAAAACTTTCTGTCATTGTCTCCTGTTCTTTGTAAAGATGGCCTTGACAAAATTGGGACTTGAAGATCTTCCTTTGTCCTTCATATATATGTACATGTATAATCCTCTGCAGCAAGGCTGTCCTGAAGTGCTCATGAGCAAGACAACATAGAACTACAAGCACCAAGGCTGTATCTTCCTTCATTTCCCCCAGTGGCTCACGTATATTGACACGAATAAGGCAGTGTCCACATGAAAGCAGACATGTCAAATACTGCTGATGATGTCATCGCCTGTTTCAGGTCTACTGTACATGTCAAGTCATTTTAGAACAAAATGTTATTGGGACTTCTGCAGTCTCCACTTTGGAGGACAATTTGAAGTGTGAATATGAAAAAAACCATGATGCATGGAGGACTCTCCGGGGTCTAAAAAAAGGGCCTTGACCTTTTCTTGCCATTTTGAAAATCTCAGCGCACGACTTTTAACATAAAAGGTCTTGAAGATGAAACTGAAAAAATTGAAATAAGTCTATAGAATGTGGCTTTTCTTTTGCTTTTCTGCAATAGAGAACACTGATTTTTGTCACAGAAAATCACAATGACTTCAGAAAAGCAAGTTCAGCTTCATTAAAGAAATACTGCTGTTAGCCTTCTTTCATGCTCTCCATCCTCTCAGCAAGAGAAAGGATATGCACCCTGGGCCCCAGTCTGCACAGCCATGATTGTGAGGTAGTTGGAGGGCACGTAGCCTCTCTGCCCTCCTTTCGCCTCCACCAGACTCCACTCAGGATTCCCTCGCTTGTCATGTGGCTCCAGGACACGGACTGGCTCACCAGACCGCAGAGACACTTCACGGTTTCCTCTCGCGTTGAAGTCATAGGCTGCGAACACCTGAAAGAAGGATTCAAAAACAGGACTGAAATCAGCAGTGCCAGCGGACCTGAGATGCTTTAATACTCATCGTTATACAGTATTGAATACAATTATGAGATTAGAGGAAAACGTACTAAAATACTTATTTTTCTGAGATCCTGATTACAAATAGAGGATAAAATGTTTAACCAGAATACGTTTTCATTATATGTGATTATAAGTTGTGAGAGTCTCTTAGAAATCCTTCGATGAGGTGACTCTCAGGACCTTTCCCCCCCATTTATGTTGCATTGATTCTGATTCTGAAAGTCTGCAGAGAAGCTTAAAGCACACAGTTTGCAAATCGTAGCAGGGACGAACACAAAGCTGCAGCCTACATCTGAGAAGTGTTTAAGATAAATAAAAGTTCATATAGATTATTTTTGCACTTTTCAGAGAGAGAATAAAAAAGACTACACGAAGGATCTCCCCGAGGAGGATAAATGTTGTGAGCTTGCAAAAACACAAGCCAGCGAAGCAAACCATTTCGCAGAATTTAAGTTCTTAAATCAATTATTTTTTAAGGCTTCTTTTCTGCAAACCTGTCATGTTGAAAATGGATGCCAATGTAGTTCATTGTGTGTCTACTTGAAGCCCCAGAAGTTGCCACCACACCCATTCAAAAGGCTTGTTTTATTGTTGTCCTTGCTTTTTTTTTTTCAGATTTATTTTTGGCAGTCACTACTGTGCCAAACGTGAGGCTCTAAAACAGTATTCTGCAAATCCATAGTGTACAGAACAAAGGGGGGACTCCAGGTGAGCGAACAGATCGGACAGCATGTCTGAAAGTTTTCAAAGAGCCTCAGCTGACCTGCTATAGCATCAGTGTTCAAGGAGATATTCAACTTCTCTCTGGCCAAGTCCATTATTCCCTCATGCCTCTATACGTCGACAATGATCCCTGTCCCAAAGAAACCTCATCCTGACTGCCAGTTAGTCCGACCTCCTCTGTGATGAAGTGCTAACAGTCTCATCAAGGACTTCATCACCATCTCAATAGCTCTGATCCGCCGTGTGCAAGTCACACACTGATGCTGCATGGAAATTCACAACACACAACTTTCAGAATGATAATGCACGCACACAGGTACAAATGTGACGTGCACACACACACACACATGCTCATAAACCCAACCACAAATCACTGTAATAGTCTCTGAAAAGGTTAAGCCCATAGTTATGTCTTGGCAAATCCCGCCTCTCTGCCTCACACGTATGCACACACACTCCCTGAGCGTGAAGGCCTCCTAATGAGCCCTGTGTTGTTATGACAGAGAGCCGCGGCGGAGCTAATAGCAGAGTTTAGCCGGCTGTTCTTCGTCATTAACAAACCCTTCACCTGGGCTCACCTCTCAGCTACAACATCAACTCTGCCCTGACGGTCTCCACCAATTAGCATAAAATTAGCATTTAGCTGGGCAGAGACATGGAGGCTAAGAAAAAAACATTAACTTAAGTGACCATTCATGGCTATCGGCCACAGAGTGATCCATGCAGAAGGAGCTGGGTGAATATCCTCTGCAGCTGTATTTCTGATGCAAATGAAAGTCGGAGTTGGAGGAGAAACAGAGATGACTTCCTGCAGAAGACACACTGCAATGTATTGATGAACCTAATGAAACGGTGAGAAAATTAGATATGGTAATTAGATCATTTCCAACAAAGGTGAAAGTCTGCTGAAAGGCAAGAAGGCTTCATGCCTCAATGTAAACAGGGATGGAAAATGGAAAAGACAAATCATTTAAATACACGTAGCTGAATAAAGGCTAGCTCAAGGTAAGTTAGAGCATTTCTTTGCCTTGGACACACACTGTATATATTGTGGGCGCGGCACACTTTATGGACAGGCACGAGCACGCGGGTACACTACACTCACAGCCTTCATTACGGCAAAATCCCAGAGTGTTAGACTCAAAAAATGAGAAATTACAAAGAAAAAGAGATAAAGACAAAAGGTCAGTTCTGTCAGCGATGATGCATGGAGGAACTCCAGTCCAACAACATGACTCTGGGTACAGCTCATTGTCAAACATCTTATGAGATGAAATAGCAGCCTACATGCAGGGTCACGGTGCTGCTGAAGGCCACCCTGCGTCAGTGTGGCAGTGTACAGTCGGGACACATCGCCGTCTTCACCATAGAAGACACACATGTTTTTACACTGTCTGAGATGCAGATCTGTAACAAAGAGATTATCAGGGGATGGCAGTCAGGACAAATCCTGCAACTTGATACTTCTGTTAGTACTTCATAAGGTCGACAGCCTAACCTGGTTAAAATGCACCAAGCCTGCACCAAAGAACACACATAAAGGTATAGTTTGTTTGACCTGGTCTTGTGATGACAGAGTGTGAGGGTGTGTGTGTTGTGTATGTTTTTGTATACGAGCAGACTCAGGGTCATGGAGGAGGGATGAGGGGAGGAGGGGGCATGAAAAACCGCCTATATGAGGTCACTGGAGCAATCACTCACTTTAACAGGCAATGTGGAGGCATATCTCCCTCACACACACACACACACACACAACCACATACAACCCCCCCACATACACACACTAAATCTTCGTCTTTTCCATGTACACTTCCACATAAACCACCACAAATGTACAAGCTGTGACACTCCCCTCTCACACTCACGTGTGCTGCAAATGTAAATCAATCTTCAGCGCGCACACACACTCGTCTGCTGCGCTGCATAAATTAACTCTCGACCCTTCACACCATAGCCCACTTACAAGGTTAAACTGCTAATTATGGATCTCTCCATTAATAAACACACGTGCACAGTCTACATGATTACACTTAAACACACACACACACACAAACACACACACACACACCGTCTTCGTCAGATGTGTGACAGATTGATGCTTCAGCAGCCGGTTGCTGTCACATCCATCAGTCAAAGCTGCGTGCACACACACATGCACGCACTCACACACACACATGCACGCACGCACACACACATGCACGCACACACACTGAGGTGGTAACGTTTAAGGTATCAAACACATGTTTTCAGTTTGGAGTCTGATGTTGGATCAGTTCAACTCTGAGCTGCAGGCTGAGGTCAGAGTCACTGTCAGACGCAGAATGTTTAACGCAAACAAGGCGCTAAAATGTGCCCAGTGATGGTTTTGTTGTGAACATTTTGAATGAGCAGCGCTTAAATTAAACATGTGTTCTATATTATCAGGGAGAAATGAATTTCGAGGGCTTCTTTGGAGGCTGAGCATGTTCAGCTCTAGTTTCTGCTGCGTGTCCCTCACATTTGGTCCTCTGCGGCTCTTATCAGTTTATCAGCTGTTTGGTCATGTTAAATTAGAGGCAGAGCCCATGGGTGACAGAACACATTCATCAGTGCACACAATGGAGAAACTGAGGAGAGGGAACCTAACAAATAGCTAAACCTTCTTTTTTTGTATCCACACATACACGAAGGAGTGGTAGGTGCAAGGCCATTTAAAACTTTGTATTTGACACATCAGTCATTGGAAATAACTATTTAGAACCTTGTATGTACTGAGCAAGTGTCGAGTAAAATAAGATGGCAAATGCTATTTATAATTACAATCTTTTATATATCTGTAGTCCTGGTTTTCCAGGACAGTCATTCTCTCATACAGGCACAGACTGAATGCATTATTCACTACAATGAGTTTGAATGTAAAGTCATGGCCCAGAAACAGTTCCCTTGCACTGGTCTGTATTTGAGTGTGATAATAGCTATTTTGACTTAAGCTCATTTATATTAATGTGTTGTGAGTGGTTTACAGAATGTAAAATAAGGCAATCAATCACCTGGAAGCAGGGCTGGCTCATCACGGTCAGTGGGCGGCCCTCTGCGGTGTACGAGTGTCTCCTGATTCCCGTCATGCTCTCAGGTAAGGTCAAATGTGGCGAAGGAGGCGGGTCATCTGTTGGCTGGTGATAACGAATCAACTTCGAGGAAGGAGCGTACCCTCTTCTGCCTGCATGGAAAATAAACAATTCAAGGAGGAGTATGTGTCAAAGATGTTGTGATGCTTTATCACTTTGAAAGTGGATTCATCTGCAGTTAAGAATGTACTTTTAAAAATGATCATGATTAAAACAGTTTACAGACAACAACAATTGTAATGAACCAAAAACTATCTGTCAGTTTGCTGGCTGTTTGCAATAACAGTTAATGTTCAAAAGATGGCGCCAAAGAGCTGCATGAAAGTGAAGCTGCACAGACACGACCTGCTGGCACCATCTGTAACATCAGTGACTTTAGTTTCTATTTGTCAACATTTATTTCTACCTTGGACAAAAATCAAAGTCAGTGTGGATAATTAAAGATCTCACTGAGACACCTAAAGATCTTCTTGGTTTTTTTTAACGTTGTAACAAGATGTCACTTCTTACCTCCGGCGTCGACGAGCCATCTTCTCTTGTCTCCGCGGCTGTCAGCCTCACTGATGATGGCCACCAGCTCTCCTTTGGCCAGGTTCAGGTCCAGATCCCGGCTGCCCACCACCGTCCCCACCACCTGGTAGATCTTTCCAGATCCGTGCTTATCCATCAGCTGCTTGAGTCGGCGCTGAAAAGATGGACTCTGAGGCTGAAGGGGAAGTAGAAGAGTTTGTGGATATCGGAGAAATAAAAGAAATAACAGGCTCAATCTCTTCAAATCTATTCTTTTTCACAAATGAATTAATCTTCAAAGTAGAAAACTTGTGACTTAATGCTAACGTGCCAAATCTGCAGATAAATCAAAGTTCACTTTGAGAAAATCCTGCTGATGACCATTTGAATCAAATATTTTGAGGAAGATGTCTTCGGATTTGCAATAATTCACCACATAGATCAATTAGCTACGTTACATTTTTACATTCAATGGTTTTTCATCCTTTGTCATGGTACACATTTAATAAAAAAAGAAGTGGTAATTAACAACAAGAACTTTTCACTGTAATTTGCATTCCCGAAGCTCTAAATGTCACAAAAGCTTCGCAATAATATTGAATATCCCCGTCTGTGAACATGTGACAATGCGGGAAACACATTCATACATGACTGGTTTCTAATGACACATGAATAATATGATGCTGCAGAAAAAAATCCCAATGATGACTCACTAAATCCTGCAGCCTGTACCACATGTTGGAGGGAAGTATCGCCTGTCAGAAGCTGTTCTCGTCTATGGTTATTTAGAAAACTAACAAAACGTGACGTGACTGTGCCAACCTGCTCTTTCAGTAGGTTAGTAATTTAAAGTTGCCAGGCTGGTTTCCTGCCTGCCTTACCACCTGGGTGAGGCAAACAAGAGGGACGTATGTTCAAAGATATGTCGTTTGTTTGAGGATGATGACCAAGTTTTGTTCCTGATCTGCAACCAAAACAAAAAGTAATGTGAGACAACAACTAGATTACCTCCATCTGTACCAACCTGGTCGACAGGGGCGTTAAGCGTGTCCTGTACACCTCGACACAAAGACTCCAGCCTTCTTGCACCTTCCAGCACTGCAGACTCCGCCCACTCCCAGAATGCTTTGGGGCTGAGAGAGCTTTGAGGAAGCTTGAAGACATCAGAGAAGGAAATGAGTGAAAAAGTTCAATCGCCCCTTTAAAAGTCCTGAGATTAGCAACAGGAATAAAGCGCCATGGTGTTCTCTTTACTTTCCTGCTTCGATAAATGCATTGGTGAACATATACAAGTCATACAGCCTAAATGAATACATTTCTATGCAAAGTAAACTTCCCATGAAAGTCGACCGTGCATTACCTGCTGTGCGAAGCTTTGGAAGAGTTGCTCCATGTCTGAGGCGAGATCTTTCTGCAGACAGCTGAATGTCCCTAACATGCTCCAGATCATCTGCAGAGCCACACCGTTAAACCGGGGGAGCTCGTTGAGGAGCAACGTGTTCATCGTCCTGTGAAGAGAGGACACATTGAAATGCATGACGACGCCAGTGAGGACCACATCTTTGAACTTTTAAATAACTGCAAGAACATGTAGTGACGTGGCGTTGTAATTCACTCGTGATCTTCTATGACAAATTCTGCTTTTATGCCGGAAAAAGACATACAAGGAAGTGTGTAAAAAATGGAGCCACTGTTGAATCTGAGACTGAATCACATACACTTTTGCTGTCAGTGCAGCATTTGACAGTCTAGAGCTTAAAATAGTCATCCACAGTAACAATGTAGTATCACTTCAGTAAAGCACAAAAACAACAAGAACATCCTTGAAACACTCAATCAACTGTGACAGAACTACGAAAGCCTTTGTATTGGTATCAAAGTCAAATGTTTGGCAACATGAAAAGCCAACTATGATGGGAACATGCCTCCTAGAATGTAACTCATGCAATTATTTCAGATTGATGAACAATGAGTTCAAAAGACTACTTCTCCCAGGCTGATTTGATTTGAGAAATTTGATGTTTAATCGGAGCGTGGCGATGAATTCCCCTGTGGTTAAAAGCACTGACGCAGTCTGTGCGTGGATGGTCTGCGCAACATTTAAATTATGCACCAGAAAGCCCATCATCAGTCCAGTCTGTAACTTTAAAAGCCTCCCGCTCTGCCTACCTGTATGTGTTTACCACCGCCTGTTCGTCATAGCTCAGACTGGACTTCTCACAGATCACTTCGTAGTCGAGCAGCTTGTCCAGCCTTTTCCTGATCAGGTTCCGCGGGCCCACCAGGAGGTCACGGAGCGCACACAGCGGCTTGTGGATCAACGTCCTCATCCTCTTCTCCTGCATGGAGACAGAATTGATGCTCATCATCAGACGGTTAGTTCAAACATCAATTAAAGACTTGCATGGCCCATGAGGATGTTTTTTTTGTGCTTTTCCTTTTTCCTGAACACAAGTTTCCCTGTCCATCAGTATTCGTCTTGCTGCTTTGTCTTAAGTAAAGACTTTTTATACTTCTTGACTGTGCATGAAGTGACGGGTAAACTCACAAAAGTAGGAAGAATCCACTGTCTGAGAGCTGTAGTGATCTCTTTGTAGGAAATAGGTGCCTTTTCTCCATCCATATCAAAGTCAAACTCCTCTGTTTTGCAGGCCAGGAACCCCTGCAGGCAAAAATATAGAAGAACCTATAAACCATGCTGAACACTGTTAGTTGAATTCATTTTTTATAGTTAAAACTGGTTAACCCTTCTTCATTAGAGCTCTATAAGAGATGGTGAACATGCAAGAAATGGTTAATTATCCAAGTAAGCATACAAAAATAACTGACCCTCTGTACGGTGGAAACTCTGAAAAACATTTTGGATTCCGTGCTGATCCTTGTTGGTTGGGCATAGAAAGAGGAAAAACTTCCACAGAGGCTAATTCGAGGGTGGAAATGTTCACAGTAAGTGGCGTGTTTGACCCGGAGGTCCTGTGGAGCCTCTGAGTTGACATAGTGTGATTCATAAACATGTACAAGAATAAATATCCAGCTATGTCGCACTTGTTCCACGTCTCCAGACAGTCCACACTTTTTTTTAGATCCTGCAGATGTTCTTGAGCACATTTACTGTACTGCTTGTTTGTCTTTATTTTCATCAAGTTAAATTAGTGTTATGGGGAGAAAAGTGTTTTATGTAAAAAAAAAATGCTTGGGGCCCAAATCATTCACAGTATTTCTGAGCCTGTACATGTGATTTAGGTATTTATTTATGTTTTACACATTTCAATATGAAACTTTCATCACAGCTGACACAGGCTGGGAGGGGTCTTTCTTTTCAGAGCTGTGATTGGGTTGATTCTCTGATTGGATGCCTCAATTAATCAAATGGACAAACTGTATTAAAGACCAGTGTGAAACAAAGAGAGGAAGCACGGTTACAATTCGATACTTGTGTCTGTTTAAATCAAAACTGAGATGAAAACTCACATTCTTACAAGACAATCTACAAACAGTGAGACAAAGTCTGAATGTAAAAACAGAAAGAACACATCCATGTGTGCAGCCTCTTTACTTCCAAAGAGAAAGAAGTGTGAAACATTTGTTTAGGATTTGTTTGAGTCAAACACCCGTTCCTGAGGGATAACAGAATCTTTACTGTGACCTTCACAAAACAGTGCAGGAGTTTATTTTGCCTGATACGCTCACCTTCAGAGATGTGTTTTTTTACAAAGCACACAGTAAAATCACTATTTTAACATCAATAAGAATAATGTTGGAACAAAGGGGGGTCTACCTGCAGGTGGTGCAGGTACATCTCCACGTTCTCCAGGAGCTCCAGGATGCCGTGCTCCAGAACGTAAAAGAAACCTTCCAATGCATCAAACTCCTCGTCAACCAGCTGTTAAACAACACACAGGCAGACACGTATAAAACAGCACTTTCTACACTGTTTTGATCTGCAGTTTGCAAATATGAGAGCTCATGTTCTCTCTATTCTCTGTGCTGGAAATCATCTCACACTACTCATTTATTTTATGAGCTCTATTTTTAAATAGCAGTATGGCTCCACTGTTTTAAAAAAAAGTAGATTATCCCTCAGAGGCTTTGGGATTATTGCTTGATATTTTTTTGCCCTTCAAATTATCATTTTAAAACTATTTTTTGTAATGATCAAGTGATAAACCTTCAGCTGCGTGACAGCTGATGAAAAAAGTTACCATGTGTAACTCTGACACGCAGCTTTGTAACTGTATATAAGCATCCAAATTCAAAACATTTGAGAAAGCGGTCTCCCCCAGCCAACCTTCTCCTTTGAGTCGATGCACACGTGGGTGGCCTGGCAAAACTGAGGGGGCGTCTGACACAGCCTCAGAAGGGGGGGCCTTAAAACCTCCTTCCTTCTCCGGTAAAAAACCACAAACCCTTCTGGAGCGGATTTAAAAGGAGGAGAACAAACAGGCTGCTGTGTTGTTGACACAGATGCCAGCACATCAACATAGCGTGTTTCCTTAATGTCTGATCAGAGAGTACGTTTTTTTTCTTCTTTTTTTAATTCAGTAAATGTTTGACATATTGCTCCTTCAACTTTGGATCAACCCTTTGGTCAGATCATAGAAACCTTATCAGACTGAAAGGTGTGACCTGGAGACCGAAGCAGGTGAGAGCAAACAGCAGAGCCAATAAAAGGTCATAACATCCATGTTCTCTGCAGGTTGTCCACTTGTCTGACTAATCATTAACTACACTGTTGTAGTTTGAGTGTGTACTGAAAGGTTTCAGGAGCCTTGTACAGTTACCTCTGAACATCCTTAAAGATGAATAACGTGCTACCCTTTTGATTCACATGAGGTTTTATTTACTTCTCAATGTCATACTTCCTGGAGCAGGGATCTTGTATTGGCTCATGCACACATCTGCAGGAAAGGCATCTTTTTAATCTGGTGTCAGTAAACTTACACAGACCGTACCTTAGGTGCTATTCCAGTCTCGTGTTTGAAGTGCTGGCTGATCCTCGCCGTTTTCTTGGCGATGCTGTGGGTGTTGAGACGGTTGATCTTGTCCTTTATGGTGAGAGTTTCTGTTTTCTTATATTTGTCAGCTACAATGGAAGAACGATGGTTAGTTAATCTTTTGTACAGTTCTAGACTATTCTATTCCTCTAACATAGCTTTATAAGTTTCAGCAACAGCAATGCACTTCAAAAGATCACCAGGAAAAAGAATAACATCTACTTTTCTGTTTTCAGCACATACAGTGTGAAAAGAGTTGATTTTGTGCCTCACCGACTTCTCTGAAGCGTTTGTACTCGTTGATGCGACAGTTCAGGGCGATGGACGTGTGAGCCGTCTGCTCCAAAAGTGCATATGCTGGGTGACTTTTCTCCGAGTGTTTCTGGATGGTCTGCAGGAGGAGTGGGTAACGAGCGATCCGCTGCACCGGCATCACCAAGAAGAAACTCAGAGAGGTGGCGTTTACTTCAGGCCTGGAGAAGAAAAAAAAACAGCAAGCGTCAACAGCCACCATCCTCTGTTGTTTATCCTCCTGTCCCAGTATGGAAGAACAGACACTGTCAAAAAAAAAAAAAAAAAAAAAAAAAAACCTACGCTGAGGTCTTGATGACTCTGACAATGTCGTTCCAGAGCGCCTCCTTCTGTTTGTAGCTGTTCTCCACCACTGTGACTTGGTTGTAGTTCGCCAGGTACTCCCTATACGCTGCTTCAATATCTGTAGACAGGCTGAGGAACGCATCACCTGCCGGGCAAGTCAGAGCAATCATGCTTAGAGCAAAACACGCATGATGTAGTCACTGTTAAAAGCCTTAAATTCATGGTAGTTTAGAGTAGGTGTACACCTCCTTTAACTTGGCTTATCTATTAAGTTTAAAAATCAGTCATAATAAAAGAAAATTAGACACAATCCATGGATTTAGTAGCAATAAACAAAGGGTCAAAGAGGTCAAAAGGCTTGTGAAGGTTATATAGAGAAGCGTCCCACATGGGTCGAATTTCCTTAATAAAGGAAGTAAAAAAAAAAAAAAAAAGAGGAAGCAACTTTTGGTCCAGAAAGCCTGAATCTCTCCAGCTGTCCCAGGCACACAATGAACTCTGGTGTGTTTGCATTAAATAGACACTGCACCCACACCCAAGTGTGTGCAACAGCATCTGATGTGTGAAGAGTTTTTTTGCGTGTTGGTTTCCTGTCAACAAGTGTAATCAAAGAAACTGATCTGCAGAGAAGTCGTTGTGAAACAGGCAGAAGCTTCACTTCTTCTTGGTTTGTCTAGGTCACATTGTCCTGATGTGGTTTTTGTGGGCCATTCTAACCTAAATGTAATGGAACAGCTGAGAGAGAGAGAGAGAGAGAGAGACAGGAAGTGTTTGGAGGAGAAAGTGGGGGGCCTAGTTTGAATTGAAACCCAGCGAGAGGACAATGGCCTCTGTACGCACGCCTGCGCCTCTTATGTTCTAGTTTGAACCCTTACAGAGAGTCTTCAGGTAGAGAGGGTCTCCGGGTTGGATCTGCTTCTGGTCCAAAAGGCTGAGGAGACGACTCGACACGTCGATCACATCCTCGATGAACATGAACATGTTGTCCAAGTTGGCCAGAGGAGGCTGTAGTGAGAAACATGCAGTGTTTAATTCACCTTCCGTACAAACACACACAAACTCTCATCACTCCGATCATTCATCTCTGACAGAAGCTGTGCTTGACCCGTTTCTTCTTACTCACTGGTATGCATTTCTTACAAATGTTATCCACTTTTTAAGCATTTATCATATTTGTGTCTCTATCTATTATCTTTTTTGTGCTCATCTGTCGGTCCAGAATCTTGGTTCTTTTCCCCCTGCATGCGTCTGATTAACATATTGTTCCAACCGATCAAAGAAGCTTCTCCTCCATTTTTTAAAATATTTATACGTAACTCTCTTTTCATCCAGTGAAACCTGTTTTAATGATGTTCCTCTTTTCAGTAAGCGCAAGTAGGAATTAAACATGTGCCAAAATATAATTCACACTTTTTTCTTCTTTAACGTAAATAACGTAAAATAGTGGTGCTACAAACACAATGAATGTAGACGGAACATGCTAAAGTTAGATGGTTTTAATCATGTTATGATTCAATAAATATCCCCCAGAAAGTCCGTCTGTCTTACTGTGACAGATCTTGAAATGTTGGTGTTTTATCTTCACTGAAGCCCCGACAACTTTCATGTCCGGCGTGTGGTGAAAAACAAACCTTCTAACCTGCTGCTCCTGGCATGCTAAACTGCACCGGCTAGATTACAATTCCAATGATATTAGAAGTTATGTTAAGATATACATAAACCAAAAAGAGACATTAAAAAGAGTAATGCACAAATGAACCCAGAGCATGGTCACATATGTGGATGGTTTAAATAAACAAGCCACAGAGCAGATGTTTCTTTTTTTCTTACAAATAAATGTGTTGTTTGCACTTTGTCAGAACTTTATCATTTAGATAGATCATAAGAAGAATTGGCATCATGTCCTGCTCTGTGTTCAAATGTTTGGATTTATTCTCCCTGGTGCAGCAGGCGTCTGCTCCTGCACGGCTGATACAGAGCCGTTTTGTTTGGCTCCATTCTCTTCCAATGAGACAACAGTGGGCCGGGCTGGAAGACTGAACAATCAGCACATTTAACATGGAAGACAATCCAGGAACTTTTCTCGCACCACAATAGCCCCATTCAGTCAAATATTTATTCTATTTCTTTCTGCCACTCTGCAGCTTCCCTCATATTTTCACCTCCGTCTTTTATTTCATTTTCACCTTGGACAAATGCCACATAACACAGATTTATTTTCTCTAATATCTCCTTCATCAACCGTTCCCCTATTCTCTATTCAATGTCCTCCTCTCAGCGGGTAATAGCAGCTCATATTTGTCCGTTCAATTCATTATTCCCATTTTGATTTCATCTACAGTTCCCTCGGTGTGTTATCATTTCCATGCTCGCCCCATCAGCCCATAAAGACTGATTCTATTATGTTTTATGAGGCCTCGTTTCATTACTGTGTAATGAAGGATTATTTAGCAGCAATAAGCGATGAATCAGATGTAATGAAAAGCTAACAATAATAATAAACCAGCGGGCTGCCTCTGCAGATCGGCTCCTCCTCATCTATCATTAAAGGAGAGGAACGGTGAGGCTAAATATTTGAACTTTTCTTTACATCATAAGTTTCTTTTTTACATTTAATGCTCTACTTGTAATTATTTATTTTGTTATTTGTTATTTTGTAGGTCTTGTATCTGAATTTGATCTGGATCTGTAATAAATAAAGTTCTATCTGATCTTCATTTTCTCTTGTTGAATGTTTATAATGTTGCCTCCCAAACTGATGAGCTACAGTATTTATCATATATGTAAATGATCCCCTGTATTAATGACGTTGTTTCCCCATGCCTCTGAATGCAGCACAAGTTAGCACTTAAAAAAAAGTCCCATTTTGCCCTTTTTGGGGTTCATATGTTTATTTTTTTCTATTAATGTACGTTCACAAAATGTTGGAAAAAAGGGTCATGTACTGCCGCCTGTGTTTCTAACAGCCCAACTTGACCTGATTGGCTGGCCGATCTTCTCTCTCATAACTGATCAGTCGTTCGGCTTTGTTCTCCAGATACGTCCCGCCCCCTTTCACCATATTGGGAATGCTACAGTCAGTACGAGGGGAGCTTGTGCTTGCTACAACGAGCCAATGGGCTTGGATCAGTGACGTCTTTGTCTTGTGATGTCACTCCTCACATTTTCAATGGGGGGGGGCTCGGACCGAGCATCACATGCAGCTATTGCTACAGCTAACAGGAGGAGGTAGGAGGAGGTAGGAGAAGCCGCGTTTTGGTGGACTTTTAATTTTTGCAAATAGATGTGCCTAAACATGCACCAGACACCTGTAAAACACACTGAAGAGCAAATAAAACCAGAGAGCGCAGCCCACACCAGGATCATTGATGTTTCCATCCATAATTCATGCTACAAACTCTTCTCTCCCACCTGTAGTCGCTGTAGGTTGCTCCTGATGGTCACAGTGCTGACTTGCAGCAATCGAAGGTAATTCCTCTCAGACATGACCAGCTCCTCTATCGCCAGCAGCTGCCTCTGAGCTGCCCTCTCTTTAGCTGCCTTTTCATCCTCTTCAGCTTTCATTCTGGCCTCCTCCGCCAGCCTCTCGTCCGATATGGAGCTCTCCTCTGAAAAACTGTCCTGTGAGGAAAGTTTGCATCCGGCAGTCAAAGAGTTTGTATCTGTGAGTCCTGAGCCGTCGTCTGGTGCCTCCACACACGCCGACACGCTCGACTCCTCCTCCTCTGAACTCAAAGCCTCGTCTCCATACGGATCTTTCTCTGTGGTTCGGTCCAGCTTCTCCTGGAGTTCTGTCATTAGAGCCGTCTTGGTGACTTTCTCTGCAGCGCCAATGGGGGAGAGAGCAGGTTTAGGGAGAGCCAGTGTGAAGGAGGAGGGCTGAGGCCTCCTGGGAACCTCCATGTTGGAGATCACTGTCGGAGAAAGACACAATTTTAATGTTTTAACAGTTGTGAACAGCTTCCTCATCTGTTAACCCTTATATAACCATATCTCCAATTTACAGATTGAAGGAGTGCAGAATGTTTAAGATACGCGCCTCTAAACATCTGGTGCCAATCATTTCATCCACAGGAACATTCCTTGAATTTCTCTGCAGATAATGTAACATTCCTGCTGCTGGTTTAAGCTGAATCCTGAGGAGGGAAGTGAAGGGGACTCAGAGAGAGATGACTAACCGGCAGCCAGCTGCAGAGCCACAGATCACGTGTCTTTGTTTATATTGTTTACTTCACACCAACATGTGGAGGGGGGGCTTTGTCATGGATTCTCTGAGCTGGAACACCTCATGTCGGCCCACCGGGAGGCTACTGGACGAACAGCGTCACCAACAGCGCTGTGACAGACAGTCTGTACAGGACAAGGTTCAGCCATCTGTGGCTTTACAGCGCTCACTCTGATGGCACTTTCAAGTGTTTCAATTAGGACGTCTTTGAGAGGAGATGGTCATAGCTACTTTACAAACAAAGCTAGAAATTTTCTTCCTGGCCTCCCTTTCTGTCGGGATGCTTATTTTTCAATAATTGATTAATTTACTGCAGATACCAAATTGTGAGACTTTTTGAAACCCATCAAATAGATTGCTATTTGTGTTAAAGTTGTTTAAAATTGATGGAGGGGAGAAAAAATAACTTTGTCCGGCTCCTTTTTCGAACATGTACTTTTAGTTTTGTGTTGAACATGGCAGTCGGTATTTTTGTTTAGATTTCATTTTCATATTTTCCTGTTAAACCGTTGATCTTCTTTATTAAATTAACATTCAGCAAATAAAGATATCATCTGATTAAAACCCCTCATCATGCCTCTTTTCTCTTCTCGAGGAAGTCACCTGTTGAACAAACTCAAACTTGTTTTCATTGTCTCACACCAAAAGAAGTCCTGAAGTGCTCCGCACTCGGCGACATTGTTATTTCAAACATTGGTATCTGTGCATCTCTACTCCCAAAACTTCTGGGTGTAACATTGCATTCATGACTTCTTCTCTTCGTCACTGCAGCACATTTGTTGTGGCTGCTGAAAATGAGCAAAAAGAACAGTTGATGTAAAAGATCATCAACATGATTGTTCTGAAAGCGTTTTACTAAATCTTCAAACAGAAAAGTAAAACTGTGACATTAAAGTCTTAAAACATGACAGCACGACTTTGGACCAAACACACTAACAATGAAAGAATCGTTTTGGTCAAACACTTTGATTTCCAGCTCTGAGACATAAAAGAGCAGATTTTCGTTCACCATAAACTTCGCTGCAGAGTTTCAGGGCAGGCCGTATTCTGCTCTGGAAATCGTCATGAAGAACTCTAACGAGCTTATTGCATTTTATCGACTGAGTGATGTATTGTGAAAATAATCAAAAGCTGGATCATATTGAAGAGAATCCTTCGTAGCAGGCAGCCCGACGAGAACAAGACAATCCACAGGAACATTCGGTTACAACTGTCTTTGATATCCTTCATAAGAACGAAACTTCTTGACCAGTGCTGAAACACATTGATTTTAAATATGCAGCCTTCAACTTTAAACTAGAACTACAAAATAAACTATAAACTATAATACCATGATTTCTTTAAAGACAATAATACTTTACACTGAGACACGAGCATGACACCATGCACTGTAACACAATACTTTGAAAGAAGGCAATTGGGACTGAAACCCTCGCTCACTGATTTATCTGTTCCCTCCAACAACAGGGGTTTAGAGCTTAGGAAGCATATGGTGACCCAATGTGGGGGATAACGGATCCACAACAAGAGCCTGGAAACAAATCTCAATATGTTTTGAGTATGTGGACAACAAAGTTAAAAAAAAACTGGATTAAAAGTGGCATCTTATAATCATTTGGTGAAATATTTCCTTATTTAAATTCAACTTTCAGTGTTTTTGTTGTTGTTGGGCAAAGTTCTTGACATGCTGTTTGTGTTTGCATACTGTGAGACACACACGGAGAAAACTTGTTTATAACTCTTAAAGGAAGGTTGTGATGAGAGTAACAGCTTGGTACAGGTAGTAACACTGCAACGTCATGTTAGCACCACCTATATGCTCTTTACAGATCATTATATCCTTTAATTACAGCACACAAACTCACATGATGTAACGCATGACAACACGTCCTTTAAATCCCCAAACAAGTGCATCAGAGCTGCTGGCTCATGAGACAAGTGCAGCTCAAATTATGAAGCAAAGATATAGAAAACTTAACGCTAATCCAGACCACAGCCGCGTGTTAAAGTGACAGAGTATCTCACCAAACACTGACATGACATCGAGCTGTTCTTACCTTGTGCAGAATCCCTGATTCAGCTGTGTGAACCTCGTTCTACCCTCTCTCTCTCTCTCTCTCTCTCTTTCCTGTTGTGTTCTGTCCCGGACTGAAACAGAAATCTGCTGCAGAGGAGACACTGCAGCACTGCGAACACACACACACACACACGCGCATGCATAAACT
Organism: Symphodus melops; assembly: GCF_947650265.1. Lineage (NCBI taxonomy): Eukaryota > Metazoa > Chordata > Actinopteri > Labriformes > Labridae > Symphodus > Symphodus melops. Next base: position 4,603,955 of record NC_136699.1, on the reverse strand, counting down.
CACTGGTGTAACTTTCTCTAGTGACTCACACACACCAGGCTGCTGCTGGGCCTCATGTGGCAAGAGTGTGTGTGTGAGTGTGTGAGGGAGAAACACAGGGCATGAGTGTGTGAGGAAGAAGGGGGGGATGGGAGTGGAAAGGAGGGTGGGCCGGTGGTTTTGTGAAGGAGAAAGAGGGGAGGGGAGGAAAGGGCTGCCCCACACACACACACACACACACACACACACACACACACACACACACACACACACACACACACACACACACACACACACACACACACACACACACACACACACACACACACACACACACACACACACACACACACACACACACACACACACACACACACACACACACACACACACACACACACACGCTGCTGAATAAGCTGATTGACTGCAGCAGCTGGTGGGAAGAGGAAGCAGCACTCACCCAGGCAGATACAGATTGGCTTGGAAAGTCTTCACAGTGGAATGAAGGACCAATCAGAGGGCAGGAAGAGTGGGTTCATGAAACTCCGAGCCGACCAATCAGCGCGCAGCGTTGGAGTGATTGAAGTTTCCCTCTCACAGAAAACAAAAGCACAGCGGGACGGCCCATCCTCTCCTGATTGCAAAGGGATGGTCTGGATTTTCTGCTGGAAGGAAACAAAAAAAGAGATTTACAGCTCACTGCTTTGGGTTGTTTCAGTTGGAAGTAAAAGATTTATGGTTGTTGTTAATGTCAAACAATCAAGCAGCCAGTTGGGGAAGATGCATTTTAGGAAGAGACAGAAAAATCAGCACACACACACACGTCCTTTAGGTTTCCTTTATCCGGGAAAGAACGGTCATAGGCCTTCATCAGGGTTCATGAAGACGCACGTTGACTGCTACAGGCTGGAAATGAAGACTTTTTGTTCAGAAGGCTCTTTATTTTGAAAGTCCAGACTGTTCGAAACTTCTCAATAGTCAACATTGAGTTCAACCAGAAAAAAAAAGTGAGCAGCAGCCCAACTGAAAGATTGTCACTTTACTTTCTCTTTCACTCCAAACAAAGTGAACGATGAAGGCATTTCACGGGATGCTGTGAGCACCGGGAGCAAACAGCTGTGCTAACAGCTGTACGATGCTGTATTTAGGCTGCGAAAACACAGGTGTGTGGATGTGGCCTGCAGCTTGTTGAGCAACTGTTGGGAACAACAGTTTTTATTTCATTTTTGCATCGTTTTGAACATGATGACTGTGCAGATTTTTCAAAAATAGCAAATAGATATATACATTTCTTAAAAACAGCTGAAGGGCGAGCCGAGCTCGGATTCAAACCCACAACTGCTGTGCTGAGATCTATTGCCTCCACACTAGTCTACCAGCCCCTGACAAAAAGCTGATTTTTGATACTTCACTTCACACCAGACTCCTTATAAGATCACCAACACAAACTCTGCTCTAGATACAGACAGCAGGTGTTTTGATCATTTCTTGTAGAAGTTGTTCCTCCCCTTAAGCTGATTCAATGAAACGGTCATCCTTTTTTTTCTCTCAATAAACACACAAACTTAAATGGCCATCTTATTGTGAGTCTGTGCGCCCCAGAAACATGAAACTTGGATGCTGTCATTAACCTGAAACTCAATGAGTGAGTTCATCACGGCCACACAGAGCTAATGTGCTTCATTAGCTCAACACGTCAGGGAGGAATGCTGCAGGTCGACATTCTTTCATCAGCTGACTTACGTCCACGTGACCACAACTCAAGGTGTGTTGGACAAAAAAGTCTCCTTAAGGCATTATGTCTATAGAGCGCACGCTGCTTCCTGTGTGGAAGACCTGCAATTCACACAAACAAAAGGGCTCAATTCAGCAAATGTCTGCCTGTTCGAACCCCTGAGATAAGATGATGTGGACACACCAGAGAATCCTCTCTTGAATAACCTGAAATTAATGTACTGTAGTCTAAGTGAGTGACACGCTCCCTACACACATGAACAAGACCGTGATATGGTCTTGGTATCTGAAATGATCAAAAAAAAAAAAGAGGTTCAAGCAGGTTATCATGACACAGCATTTTTACACAGACAAACAAAAAGTCCTCGATGGAGATATCAGGACTACTGTCACTGTGAATGTACATAATCATATTATTTAATTGAAATGATCATCTACACACTCTATAATGTAAATACTGTAAAGATGACGACCTCATGTTAACTTCATCATCCTTTTGCACTACCCACCACTGCACCATTATCTTCTTTGGTCTTGTACATATTAGTCTTTAAATACCTGTTTATATTCTTAGTTCATTGTTGTTATTTAATGTTTATATTCTACAAAGAGCCAATAAAGAGGATTCTGATTCTGGATAACTCTGGGGTTACAAAAACAAAGATCTCATCCCTTTTGTGTTTCTGACATTTACTAAATATATTTTGAACGGTTGGATCTTTGCACTATTAGACATGTAGCACGTTAGTGAACTTTCAGTCATGTGCTTGTTTGTGACAGGAGCAGCTCTGAGTACCATGAGAGCAGAGTCAGAGGTGGAAGGAGTGATGACTTGTGACTTAGTAAGAGGGCTAAATGTAGAACCATCTTTACTGTGATTACAGGCTTGCTCCAGCTCCTGGCCGCTGTGTTGAACATGTGTGTGTCACACATAAACACAAAAGCTCGACTGCGCTCAGTGAAATGACGTCATGTGCTGGACTGAGAGCTGCCAAAACTGTTGACGAAAGCTCGTGTGAAGGTTTTATCTCCTGCAGGCTGAGTGACAAACAGCTGATTAGAGATGAAAACAGTAACGCTGAGAGCGCTGATGATCATTTCAGTCAGTGGTTGACACCCTCTCTGCTAAATCCTCAGGCTGCTGCAGCATCAAGCACAATGAAGGGAGCATGACAGAGACTTACAGCAGATTAGGAAGAACACTCACACCCTTATTTTGCTTTCTTTGCTCTGACCCAAATTGGGAGTTTGGTTATGTGGTCTGTTTCACTCTCTGCTGCCTGGATATATTGCAGGTTTGGTAATCTGGCACTGGAGAAAGAAACTGGCAGTGAGGAGGGCTGAGGAATTTTATCGTCACATGAATGATTCAAAGAGGAGGAAGACAGTAAGCGTCCCCATTGAGTTGAAGTGGACATTCAATATTTCCAGCAGGGTCATGGTTTACATATTTTGGGTTTTAAATGACCACTGAAAAAGTTCAGTAAATGGGATGTAACGTTGTGTAAGTCAAACCTGAATTGTCCAGAAGATGAATTAGGAATCCATCCATCTATCTGGGGCAGTAGCTCGGTCTGTAGGGACTCGGTTCAGGAACCGAGGGGTTTCCAGTTCAAGTTCCTGCATGGACATTTTGGTCTGGTAGCTGAAAAGATGCAAGGTTGCTTCCTGAGCTCAGCTGGTGGGATTCCCACTCACCCTGAATGATCCTGTTAGTGTGAGTAAATCTATCCACGTCTCTGTGGCTGCACCGTAATCCTTCAGCCTTTACCTCCGAATCAAAGTACATCCACTGAGAGCTGCTGTTTATTGCCTTTAACGGACAACATTCACGAAAGGCATCCCAAAAACATTAACCTTTTGTTAAGTGTTTTTTTTTTAACAGCCACTCTTACATCTGGCTCTTCTTAAAGCAACCACACATCATTCATGGAAACAGCTCATTGGACCTTACAGAACATGCTGCTCTATCGCTGCCTGGACCATGCTGCTTGTTTTGTGTAGTTTGGTGACTTGTTGTTTCAAAGAGTTAGCTAAGACCCAACACATCACCACCCTCGGCATCCCGCCCACGCACGGGAAAACAAGCCACTCCCGAGCTCTAGAATAATACAATAGTTTCAATCAACTTTAGCGGCTGTTAATGTCCGCTTCAGGTTTTAAAAAGTGATCTAGTACTTAAACAAAAGATTTGTTGCTGCCATCATATCAGGCAGAACTATAATGGCAAAAACAGGAACTTTAAAAATCAAGAAATGTTAATGACTCCAAGTAAGTGAGAGTTATACAGACTATATGATTATATATAACATTGATTTCTAAAGCCTTGATGACATTAGTAAAAGTTGAGTTTTATCAACTACCTAAAGATACTTTCATTTACTGTCATAAAGAATAAAAACAAAATGTTACATTGAAGAAGCTCCACACAGATAAATGCTCGTGTTTTTTTTTTTTTTTTTTTTTAAACAGACGACATCACACACGCAGCCTCGGTAAAGAAAGTGTGAAAAAACATGTTCTTCCAGAGGAGAAACAAATAAACGCCATGTTTGTTCTACATGTGAGCATCCTGATGGTGAACGTGCAGGAATGTGAGCTGCCTCCACCAGGTCATTATAATCACACACTGATAATAATCCCACAGTGATAATAGAGTGTATCATTATTACCTGTGTGGGTTGTGTTTCCTCTGTCAGCGCCGGTCTGCTCAGGACACCAGAAGAAGCAGGAGGGAGGAGGAAACATCACGCCATCCTTGGAGAACAGTAAACACATTCACACAGACTAAACAGCATGCTTCAAATCAGCACACATCTCGTGTGGGTTTAAACGTGACCTTCCTGTCTCTGCTCGCTTTCAATCAGACGGGTCAGTCTGACTTATTGGACCGCTGTGTAGCTTCAAATGACTTTAAATAAACACACTGGAGGATACCACAAAGCATAATAATTACGTAATGATCAGTTTATTACTATTGTTTTCTTGAAGAATGTTATTTTTCTTTTGCATTTCCTGGCATGTTTTGAGTATTTATGTGGATTTAATCATCATTGTTACTGTTGACACATTGATTATTCTAATAGGGATAAAAAATAAATACAATTTTAACTAATGAATATCCCTTGGGATCAATAAAGCATCTGTCTGTCTGTCTGTCTAATGATTGACATGATGTACATTAAAAGAGTTTTCTATCAAAGTTGAATTCATAATAATTCCTGTTAAGTTGACTTTAAGATAAGGGACATCACATAAGTCTAAAACACACAGAGGAACATTTTTTTTTAATAAAAAAAGCACAGAAAGATCTTCATTGTAAACACTTTAAGCGTCACCAGCAACAGGTGGGCATATAATGTTCACCATCTAAAATGAAGCACAATGAAAGGAGTCCATCACACATTGTCTTCCACCATTCAAGTTCTGAATGAATGTTTTTAGGTGCCAGGTTCAATTCAGACAGAGAAACCGTACCAGTGTTGTGTTTTGGTTTTTTTTAGGATGAACAGCAGCCTGTTAAGGAATTTATTGTGAGTGATAGGAAAAAGGGGGCGGCAACCACTCAAGACAATGCACTGATTTGATTGAAGATAAAAAAGCGTTTTCTCAACCAAATGTTGGATATGAGAGGATTAGGAGATTCTGACGCAGAGAAGGGTCGGACAAAAAAGCCTGATGTGTTTTTGAGGGCTGGTCGGGGGGATTAATTAGGTCTGACTGCTCTGTTGTGTTTGAACAATTAAATAACAGAAAGACAAAAACAAGAAATGTAATGAAACGTTTACCTCTCTGTCACCGTCTTCTCATCAGGCGTGTATTTCATCCAGCTGTGATGTCCTCGCGAGCCGCCGCGATACTAACTCCTGTTTCACCTGTTGTCAGTGAGACACCTGTCAAACTCGCGTCATCAAATCACGAACATCACATCCGGTTAATGCTTTAAAAATAAAAGCATAAAAATATAACAACACCCATGATGTTGTTTTAGGAGTGAGCGCATTACAAGAAATATGCTGCCTATCATTTAAAAAAAATATAGCATGTGTTCTTAACTCTAATAGAAAGAGAGATTTAAGCCAACAAAGGTAAATCAAAGAAGAAAGACACGCCTTGCTGACTTACTTATTTTCTGCAAAATACGCAACACTTTGTAAAGAGTTGTTTTGATTGTTTTTTTTCAAAGATAAATCTCTAATTTGACCAATTTTTCCTTGAAATGTTCCTTTGATAAAGTCGGCGTATTCACTCCGCGCCACCAGGGGGCGCCAGCGCCGCTGATACCTGTTACTACAGCGTCAGAGGTGAAAGGTAAAGTGTCTGACAGCGCCACACGCGCGATGCTGTGGTGTTGATGCTGGGACATTTAAAGGGATTTAGAACTTCTTGCTGAATAATATCTGTAAGTTTTTCATTTTATTGTGATGTTATCATGCTTTAAAAATGTATTTGTCTATAAAGGTTATTGAATAAACGTCGGTTCTTATAGTTAGCTAAAACTTGAGTAAGCACATACACATTTTGGACCCCTTGTTTCTTACTCCAATCTATCTAGTGTTTAATAAAACTTGGGACATTGTGTTTGTGTGTGTATGAACATAATAATGAGCTTTGATAAAACGTCAAAAAACAACCAACAACTTATCCTTATGCCTGTGTATTTGTGTATATCTTTGCAATGTACCTATGTACATGATTTTGTAAAAACACTGAGAAATTATACAAACTGATTTATGGCAAGCTTTTTTTTTTATGTAGAATAAAAAAATGGGTTTTTGATTACGGTTATCCAAAGTGGCATTTACTTTATTATAATTGTCTTATTTTGTAAAAGCATATAGCTACTTATTATCTGAGTCCTGTGATGTATTGAACACAGGTGGGACTTAGCAAACATGCAGAGTCTCTTTGTGCACACATGTCATCTCAGGCTTTCGTCTTTGTCCACAATAATATACAAGATAACACGTATAACATACAATATCATACTCTTAATGTGGTCTAAAGCAGGGGTGTCCAAAGTGCGGCCCGGGGGCCAGTTATGGCCCTTGAGTGGATTTGTTGTGGCCCTTGACTTCAAATCGAAGAATCAGAAGATTTTTACCCCAGGCCTCATCAGATGGCATATTTCATTCTTTTTTTTTCTTTTTCATGTTAGCGAGGGAGACCTATAAAAGCCTGACTATTCTTTCCAAAAAATGAGAACACAACAGTTTCCCACTGCAATTAGTTATTGTGTATTTACATTATTTTTTGAAGAGGTCAAAATACAAAAAGTTCCTTCCAATATTAAAAAAAACAACAACAAAAAAAACCCTGTGGCCCGTGAGCGATTCTAATGCGACAATTTTGGCCCGCAAGAAAAAAAGTTTGGACACCACTGGTCTAAAGGAATGTTTACTTCCAACACAGGAGAAGCAATATTGTATTATTGAAATCAAATTCACTTCAGTGAAAAGCTTGTTGTGTTTTTGATGTCTGGGGTCGCCATATAAATATGAGTCATGTGATCTATCAGTTGTGGTTATAAGCAGGTTCTATTTGTTGCAGGTTCAGGAGTTTTGCAGCCCTCGGCTCCACGCTCAGGCCCGGCTCGTCTTCAGTCTGTCCTCGGGTAAAATGCGTAACTTGAAGTTGCTGAAGAGCCTGAAGAGCTCCGAGCTGCAGGCCCCGGGCTCCCCGCTGTGTTTCTGTGTGCGGCCGGACACCGGATCACTGCTGGTTGCTTCTCACTACTCCATCACTGAATATGACCCACGGACCGGCCAGGTGAGTCTGTGATGGCTGTTGTTGTTGTTTTTGTTTGTGGTGGAGACAGAATGAAAACAATGCACCTCATGTGCCTGTTTGTATTCCATTCAAACAGCTCAGTAGCCCCTTTTTCCATACTTGTTTCAGCTTCAAGCATATTAAAGTGTGAGAAGTGATAATCAGCTCCCCATAATGCTGCTCCGCAGGTGGTCACCGAGGCGTCTTTGACGGCTGAGGGTTTCCTTCCGGAGGACGGCAGCGGCGAGGTGGTGGGATTGCAGGAATTGGCTGAACTGGAGTCAGCATGTTTGGCCACAGCCGGTGGAGATGTCATCCTCTTCAATCTCAACACGTGCAAGGTAAGCAGCTGAGGAGAGTTGGAAAATGTCCTCAAATAGCGGTATGATAATTAGGAGTAGTTTGTTGTACGGTTCAGAGTTATTTTTAAATCAAGGTGGGGGAAAGGATGACACGTAATACAACATGTCAGTACGGACCCTCACAGAAATCTGGTCTGATCCCACAGCTGGAGTGTGTTGGCAGTGTGGAAAGTGGTCTGAGCTCGATGTGCTGGAGTCCTGATGAGGAGCTTGTCATCCTCACTACTGGTGAGTTTCACACTTATATCACTCAGTCAGCTTTGTTTCTTTGACAGTACAACACTTATAAATCTTTTTGTTTCACAAGTCAAACATCAGCATATACTATGATATAAGTCGTAAAAAGAGTTTTTAGTTTTCTCAATGAAATAAGTTCTGTCAGAACAAACTGTTGCTTTAAATTTAAACATATAAGTTACTTAAAAATCAGTGCTTAAAAAAAGTACTTAGTATTTTGAAAAATTAAGAAGTATTTGTTTCCACAGGTCAAGAGACGATCATTATGATGACGAAGGACTTTGAGCCAATCACTGAGGTTGGAATCCACCAGGACGACTTTGGTGAAGGTACGTCAGCTCCGACGGGTCCCTCTTTAAAGGGATGATCCAAACCGAAAGGTCACATGACCCGCAGGGCTCTCCAGTGGATTCAAGGGAAGGCAGTAAATGTTTGTGTCACAGCTGGATGTAACAGTGCGGTTGTGTTTCGTCTTGCAGGGAAGTTCATCACGGTTGGCTGGGGTAAGAAAGAGACTCAGTTTCACGGCTCTGAGGGGAAACAGGCAGCGCAAAAGAAGATTCAGGTCAGTGTTTCATTCATCATCACGTCTTGAACAGAGAAAAAAAATGTAAAAAATAGTTTGCAGGAAAAAACCTGTCTCGTGAGGAATCATTGCACATGGCGGTTATACTCAACCACAGGAGGTGCAGCCGGCTGCAGCCTGGGACGACCGGAGGCCGCGGGTGACGTGGCGAGGTGACGGACAGCTGTTTGCAGTCAGCGCCGTTTGTCCTCAGACTGGAGCCAGGAAGGTCCGGGTGTGGAACAGAGAGGGAGTCCTGCAGGCCACCAGTGAGACCATCAACGGCCTGGAGCAGGCGCTCTGCTGGAAGTGAGAGTGCTGCCACAACTCCCTTCTTTTAATCCACTGATATAGTTTACTTAATCTCTAATAAATGAAGCAGCATTAGCAGGAGCCTGTTTGTTTAAGGACCTCTCCTCCTGTTGTTTCAGACCCTCGGGGAGCCTGATCGCGAGCACTCAGCGTCACCCCAACAAACACAGCGTGGTCTTCATGGAGAAGAACGGACTGCTGCACGGAGACTTCACTCTACCTTTCAGCAAAGACCAGGCAAAAGTATGTTCAGATAAACCTGCCATCAGTTTTAAAATGATCACATGATACACTTGAGTATTTTTTTACGTCGCTATTCACTTTTAATTTGATCCTCCTCATGGGTGCACGTCGCAGGTGAAGGACCTCTTGTGGAACAGTGACTCCACGGTTTTAGCTGTTTGGCTGGAGGACATGACTGCTGGAGAAGACAAACAGGTCAACACTTACAGTAAGTTCAGAGTAGATTAGATGTCCTAATCATCAAGTGTTAACAGTCCTTTACTCCCCCTCGGATGTTCACATGAACATATTATGTCAGACTTTGAACTGTCACAAGCTGTGTTTGGGTTAAGAGATCACCATGGAGATCACCATTGCTGCCATATTCAAGTTTGCAAGTCCATTTAAAGTCACTGTGAATGCAAAAGACTGATGTCTAACTGGAGATGACCGTACACACGATTCAGACTAGATGTCTAGTATATGACGGTTTAACGGGTTCTTCTCTCTCTGAAGTCCAGCTGTGGTCGGTGGGGAACTACCACTGGTATCTGAAGCAGAGTCTGGACTTTGGCAGAGACTCTGCGAAGGCTCCGGTCTGTGTCTGCTGGGATCCCGAGCGCCCCCTGAGGCTCCATGTGGTGTCCAGCAACTGGACCTGCATCACCTACGACTGGGGCTGGACGACAGAGAGGAGCCCTGGGCTGGACGCCACCGACAAGGCCAACGTGGCAGTGATCGATGGAGGTGAGAGCCAATGAGAAGAGAGGACATACAGATATATTGAATGATCACAACTTGATGTTTCAAATCATTTATTGAAAACCTCCCTTTAGATAAAATCCTGATGACGACCTTCAGGCAGTGTGTGGTTCCCCCTCCCATGTGTTCATTTGAGCTCCAGCTGACATCACCAGTCAACCAGGTGACCTTCCTCTGCCAACCTCAGAGGACCAATCAGCTGGCAGCGTTAACCTCAGACGGACGCATCTCGGTCTACAGACAAGGTTTGAAAGCGATTACCTTATACAGTATTAAAGCTTCAGATAATGTGATTCGAGTGAGGTGAGGTCAATTCAGAAAAAAATACGAGACACAAAGAGTCTTGAGTGAAAGAATAAATATCCTGTAATTAAGACAATCAAATATATCTGGTTAATGATGATTCTGAAAATGATTTCAGCCCCTATGTGAGGAACAACTGTGGATTTCTTCCCATCTTTTCCATTCTTATAAATGTGATACATCTGGAACATTATCCTCAAATTCACAACATGCCAGCTTGTACTCAAAGATGAACTGATTGGAGTAAGGTGGCCGGAGGTTAAGGCCACTGTGAGCTGTATTCACGCCTCGTGGAAAGGAGAAAATCTCTTTGAACACTGATTTGTGTTGGCATATAATGTGTTATTGTGTCTTTCCTTCCCCCGCCAATGTTTCCAGATTCAGAAGAAGAAGCTGACAAAACAATAAATGGGTTCAGGACCACGTCTCGTCCTCTGGTCCTGCAGAAAACCTTCAGGTAAGAACAAAAACCTGCTGTGCTGCTGTCTCCAGATAGTGCACATTTCATCGTCTCACCTCTGCTGACTCAACAAGTTTGGACGTTATATTGAGTTTGCAGGCAGCC